>NW_026915749.1:0-116265 GCF_034315485.1 Pezoporus occidentalis | reverse complement strand
CACCACCGGTGCCCCCCACTTCCCCCTTCCCCCAACCCCCACCAGACCCCCCCTGCCCCCGGTCCCGGCCTCCTTCCCCGGCTCCCGCCCGCCCGCACCCGCGGCCTCGCTGCTCAGAAAAGGGGCGACCGGAACCGGAATGCGCGCGGGGCCGCGTCACCGCCCCGCCCCGTGCGCGCCTGGCGCCAAGCGCCCCCTCCCGGCCGCTGCGCGCCAAAGCACCGGGACCCGCCCCACCGCGGTGCGGGGCAGCCCTCGGGTACCGGCGGCGAGGGGCACACGGGAGGATCCCGCCCCCCCCACCCCAACTCCTGCCCCACGGAGCCCACCCGCGCCCCAAGCGGGCTCCGGAGCGCACAGACGACACGAGAGGCGTTTGAAAGCCACGTTTTACTGCTCTGCCCCCGCGAGGCACGGGGCGCACCCCGGGGCGGGACGGCCCCGTCCAGCACCCGCCTTTCGCGTCCCTCTTCCCGGCAAAGAGAGACCCCGCTATGAACACAGCGCAGAAAGTTCCGCAGGGACCCGCCGCCTAGTCCAGGCCATCGGCTGTGTCCTCGTCTGTGAGACTCTGTCCGTTCACGGCCCGTAAATCGTACTGGCCTTGGGATAAATCCTCAAAATCCTGGCTCGTGGTGGGGGAGATGACGTCGGGGCTGGTGTCGCAGGACTCCGTGCTCTGCTCAGAGGTAGCGATGGTGGTCGTGGTGCTCTTCGGGATGGGGTCAAAGTCGTCGTCGTCCTCCAGGATGGGAGACTCGTGGATGTCTGCAAGGGAAGGCGCAGGCGTTGGTTCTGCTGCACCCAGCAGGACAATTGGCTCAGTTCTAAGGTGTTGTCCGCCCATGTAACCAATACATAAAGTGATGCCACATCAGTGAGCGGCCGTTTGGAACATCTCCCAAACGCATTTGATACAATCAAGGTGACTTTTAGCACAGGTGGATGTCTCGGCGGCTTCTCCCGACACCCACAGACCACCCGGTGCATCCTTAAGGAATGGGATTCTGACACAGGAGGGAAACCAGAGGGAAACCCATGCTGGGAGGATTCACTCACTGCTGAAGGCCTCCGGGTACTGCTTCGCCAGCTTCCCCTTCAGCGTCCTGGGGAGAGGAGGATGAGGTGAGGCTGCAGCAGAGCTGCTCATGGATATCACAACCGAGCTCTGGAGGTTCCTGGGGCTCCCTCCCCACCACCCCATCCCAGCACATGGGGTGCTCCAAGTGCCAGCTCCCTCCCAAGGGAGCACAGCCCATCCCAGCTGGAGCGGGGCTGAGGGATCCCGAAGCTCCAGCTGCTCCTCTCCATGTTGCTTACCAGCACGTTTGCCTCTCCAAGAGCATTCCGTGTTCTCCCTTCCACCCCTCGCAGCCCACCCAGACCCGCAGCACCGCTCCCGTCCCTGCTGCCCACCGGATCCTCCGGAAGATGCCATCCAGATCCTTCTTCATCTCCACCAGCGTCTTGGTGTGGTGGAGGAAGCGCTCGCTCATCTGCTGCATGCGGACGCTGGAGAGGTTGTTGAAGTTGAGCAGCATCTCGTTGGTCTTCTCAAACCGATCCAGCCTGCATGGGGGAAGCGGGCGGAGCTTGGCACGGACCCCGGGAGGCTCCCGGTGCCGGTGCCGCTTCCCCCGGGACTCACATGTTCTTCTGGGCCAGGATGATGGCGTTGACATCCTCGGCGTTGACCATGCCCAGCACCCGCCCGCAGAACACCTGCGAGGCCGTGGGCTCCATCGCTCCTGCGGGACTGCAGGGGGCGGCTCAGCACCAGGAACGGAGACGCCGGTAACCGGGCCCCCTGCACCCTGCCGCTACCGGACCTACCCCCCCTTCGCTACCGCCGTGCCCAGTCCCGGGGCGGCCCCACACGCACCCACCGACGGTACCGGGGTCCCCTGCCTGCCCCACCCCCGCACTCCCCGGCCCCGGGGCCCGGCGCGCTCCGGTGCCCGCGCACCTGGGGGAGCCGCTCCCGCTGCTTCACATGACGGGAACGGCGGCGGCACCGGCGGCCGCACCTCGCTTCCGGGTACCGGGTCACGTCGAGCGCAACCCCGCGGCGCCAGCGTGCCCCTGCGTCACGGCGCAGAGCCGGAAGTAGTGGCGGGTGGTGGAGGGACAGGGACAGGGCCGGGACAGGGACCTCCCCCCCGCGCCATCCCCGGGACATCCCGGGACCCCCCAACCCCCGTGCCGGGACCCCCGCCCCGCTCCCGCGGGCGCTCGCGGCACCACCCCCGCAGCGGCCCCTTTAAGGCGGCTCCAAGCCCCGCCCAGCGCTCGGCTGACGAACGTTCTCACCAGCCAATGGCGTCAGCGCGGTGGGCGGGGCGGGACCAATCGGAGCCGCGGGGCGGGGCCGCCGGGTTCGCGGGGCCGGGTGGGCGCGCGGCGGCCGTTGCCAGGGGGAGTCCCGGCGCGTGACGGTGACGTGGGGTCCCCGCGGGTGGCGGGAAGGCGCGTGGCGGCGGGGATCCCCTCTCCTTTTCCCGCGGTTACCGGACACTCCCCCCCTCCCCCGGTGCTGCCCGGTTCCGGTCCGCGCAGGCCCGAGCCCCGTCCTCCTTTCCCCGCTCCAGGTTGCTCCGCGGCGATGGCTTCGAGCGGGGAGGAACCGAGGAGCGGTTCCCCGGGCCGGGCGGGCAACGGCAACGGCCCCGAACCGGCGCTGGACACGGCGGAGGATTTCGAGGTGCTGGAAGAGGAGGAGGAGGAGGAGGAGGAGGACCTGAGCGAGATGCCGCCGCTGGAGGACGTGTCCCGGCCACCGGCCCCGCCGCCGGAGGAGCGGGGCGGGAGGGAAGCGGCCGAGGACCCTCAGGAGTGGCTGGATGTGCTGGGTGAGAGCCCGGGGCGAGCGGGGCCTCAGCCCCGAACCGGGGCTGAGCAGGGCGGTGGGGGCCCGGGCTCCCCCCTTCCCCGCCGCGGGTAACGCGGGGCCGGTTCTCCCGTCGCAGGGAGCGGGCTGCTCAAGAAGAAGACGCTGGTGCCGGGCCGGGGGGAGGACACGCGGCCCCGCAAGGGCCAGGACGTGACCGTGCGCCTGAAGGCCGCGCTGGAGGACGGCAGCGTGGTGGAGGAGAACCCTGCCCTCACCTTCACACTGGGGGACTGCGACGTCGTGCAGGTCAGGGCTCCATCCGTGTGTGCGGGGCCGGACCGGGGCACGGGGAGGGTTCGGGGACCGTGGCATCCTCATTTGTGGGTTGGAAGCGGCCCCTCTGCCTTCGCTTTCGTTCCCACCCCGTGATGTTTTTCCCTTCAGGCTCTGGACCTGTGTGTGCAGCTTCTGGAAATGGGAGAGACGGCTTTGATCGTGTCAGATGCGAAGTACTGCTATGGAGCTCAGGGCAGGTGAGCGGGGAGGGGTGGAGCAGGATGGCTCCGAAAGCTGCCCATCCAGCCACCACGGCACAGGTTCTGTAGGCAGCGAGATCCCACTCGTGTGGCGCATGCAGGGGACAGCAGCGTGTCCTGCCAGGGGCAGCAATTTGCATCATGACCCTTCCCAGGGAGCTCTGATTCCTGGTCTGTGGTGCTTAACCTCCCTGGCACAGCGCCCGTGGCACTGGCAGCGGTGCCATGGGTTTGTGTCCTCCTCTGCACAGGAGCCCTGACATCCCACCCAACGCAGCCCTCACCCTGGAGGTGGAGCTGCTGGAGGCTCGGGATGCCCCAGACCTGGAGCTGCTCAGCGGGAAGGAGAAGGTGGAGCTGGCCAACCGCAAGCGGGAGCGTGGCAACTTCTTCTACCAGCAGGCAGACTACGTGCTGGCCATCAACTCCTACGACATCGCGCTCAAGATCATCAGCTCCAGCTCGAAAGGTACCTGCCTGCTCCAGCAAAGGGTGCCCAGGCTCCCTTCCCGCTGTAACCTGCCCCTGGGGTCTTTGCAGTGGACTTCAGCCCGGGTGAGGAGGCTGAGCTGCTGGACGTGAAGGTGAAATGCCTCAACAACCTGGCGGCTTCTCAGCTGAAATTGGACCATTACGAGGCAGCTCTCAAGTCCTGTAACCTCGTCCTGGAGCACCAGCCAGGGAACATCAAGGCTCTGTTCCGCAAGGGCAAGGTGAGGCTGGGTGTGTGGCCAGCCTTTCCCCATGGCGTGGTGGAGAGCAGGACCAAGGGACAGATGTCACCCGTCCGGCTCAAGCCGTATCCTGCTTTCCAGGTCCTGGCTCAGCAGGGCGAGTTCAGAGAGGCCATTTCCATCCTGAAGGCAGCGTTGAAGCTGGAGCCTTCAAACAAGGTAGGCTGCTGTGGCGTGCTGCTGGTGATCCTGCTGAGCTGCATGTCTGGGATGCTCTCTCTTGTCCATGACCCTGCAAACCTCGGTGTCCCCATGGAAAGCTGATGTCCCCATAGCTGTTCCCAGCTCTCTCCAAGAAGGGAGGCTGGAAATAGCCCCCAGCCATGGGGCGATGCACCACATGGTGCAATGCCTGAGCTTGGCTGGGCTGGTGGCTCCCTTATCTCCATATTGCGAGCTCCCTCTTTGCTCTTTGGTCCCTGTTGGCAGGACTCACTGCCAGCCCAACCCCGCTCCAGCAATCCTTGTGTGCATGGTCCTGGCTGCTCCGGCCTTGCCGGCTGGTTCCATTGGCTCGTGCTGTGGCTGCGGGAGGTGGAGCAGAGCCGGGTGCCTGCAGACTGGCTCAGCAGCCCCGGGGTGATTCACTGCGTGGTGGGAGCAGCCTGGACCTCGTGCCAGCGCCAGGCCAGGGTCAGGAATTTCCTGTGGGTTAATGATCAGCTGCAGGACAGGATCCTTGGCACAAAGGGAAAGCCAGCGCCAGGAAATGGCCCCAGCCTGGGTGCGCTGGGGGCTGGTTCTACAGATGGGCTCCGACCCCAACCAGGTCTGGTGGTTTATCTACTTCTTTGGAGCCGGAACATCGTGGTTTGTGTTGTGATCCGATGCAGGATGGAGTGCTGTGAAAGCGGGTCTTGGTGGTCCCACAGCACCCACAGAGCTCATGGTCTCACAGCACCATGGGGAAGGGCGGGCAGGATCGCGAGCCCTCTGCTTCCCAGCAGGGTTTGAATGAACAGGGTGCTGAGGGAGCAGCATTCCTGGTGCATCCCTGCACGTCACTGCCAGGGCGGCTGCTCTCCAGCCCATCCCAACAAAGTGTTTTAATTGGAGAGGGGTGGAAAAATCCGGCTGCCCGGTAGTGACGTGACTGGAACCACAGGCGCAGCAGACGAGGGGCCTCTCGGCTGCCGGTCAGCGTTAAACACACACCGGTGAGTCAGGGCCACGGCTACCGGGGTGAAAACACCCCAAAACCGCCCGGCTCCACCTGCTTCTCTGGGGCCCTCGGCACCTCCCGGCTCTTGTGAACCATCACAGCTTAGAATCACAGCATCAACCAGGGTGGAAATGACCTTCAAGCTCATCCAGTCCAACCATTCCCAGCCCCTAACCCATGGCACTGAGGCCTCGTCTCCACGGGGTGTGAACACTTGCAGGGACGGTGCCTGCAGCCCTGCCCTGGGCAGCCTGTTCCAATGCCCGAGCACCCTCTGGGGCAGGAATTGTTCCTCAGCTCCATCTAAACCTGCCCTGATGCAGCTTGAGGCCGTTTCCTCTTGTCCCATCCCTTGTTCCTTGCGAGCAGAGCCCAGCCCCTCCTGGCTCCATCCTCCCATCAGGCAGTTGTAGGGAGCCATCAGGTCCCCCCTGAGCCTTCTCTTCTCCCTTCTCCTGACCCCTTGGAGCAGGGAGGTGCCAGCGTGGGCTGGAGACCGTGTGGGGCACGGGGAGGTGTCGGAGCCACCCGGAGCGTGGTGTCCCCAGCAGAGGGCACAGCACAGCCGCGGTGTTGGGCACCGTGGTGCTATGGCTGTGGCCGTTCTGCCACCGTGGGCTCAGGGCAGGGCTGGTGGTGCCGTGCTTGGCTCCGCAGCACCTTCTGCTCTGTGCGGGATGCAGGGGTTGCTCCTGCAGCATTCCCAGCAGGCGCAGCCATGGCCACCGCTCGGCACAGCCGGGCAGGTACCGGCGTGCTCCGGGTATTGCTGCAATCCTGCTTCCCACTTTCCTCAAGCCCACTTTCCCAGCCTGCTTCCAGACAGAGAAGTGGGCACACTGGGGCATGTCTGTGTCCCTGAGGCAGACACTTCCCTGTGTAAAATCCTTTTCCTGATGTCTGGCATCAACCCTGGGGTTTGCTCCCTGCTGCTGCACAGGGAATGGCTTGGGTGGCCCAAAGGACACAGGGATGCTCAGCCCCACAGGACACCCAACCCATCAGTGCAGGGCAGTGGGGCAGGATCAGGCCATCACCCCCCCCCCCCCCCTTGCTGGCTGCTTCTGAGCTGTTCCACAAAGCTGGCCCCGGGGCAATGGGGCCCGCTGGTGGTGGCCCTGTGGTCCCCATCCGCACAGCTCCACGCTCTCCTCCCCAGACCATTCATGCCGAGCTCTCGAAGCTGGTGAAGAAGCACGCGGACCAGAGGAACGTGGAGACTGAGATGTACAGGAAGATGCTCGGGAATCCCAGCGCCGCCGGAGCCCCCGGGAAGTGCAAAGACAAACTGCGCTGGGTAAGGGCTGGGGCTGCACCTCCGGGGGGTGGCACGGAGGATGTGTGGGTGCCCCCAAGGTCCCTGGGGGTCACAGCGGTGCTGATGCTGATGTGGGGGCCTGCTTCGGGAAAGTCGGATCCCTGTGATTCCAGCGGAGGGATCCCACTTGTTCCCAGCGGCTGTGCAGGGTGGAAGCGCTGCAGTCCCCTCACAGCACCCGTGTCTCCTCAGTCCATCCCCTGGAAGTGGCTCTTCGGTGCAACAGCCATCGCGCTCGGTGGCGTGGCCTTGTCTGTAGTCATTGCAGCAAGGAACTAAGGATGGCAACGGGGTGGCCCCGTGGCACAGGACCTGCACCGGGATCTGCCTCTCCCCTGCTGGGGCCTCGCTGACCCCTTCCCGTGGACTCACAGGAATACGATGCTTTCTCTGCCGGAGGTGCCGAATCCCCCCTCCCGACGTCCCCCCGTATCTCTCCCGGTGGCGCAGCTGCGGGGATGGAGCCGCAGGCAGGGCACAGCTCCCCTGAGCCCCTGCCTGGCAATGTGGGGCTCAGCCCCCAGCCCCGAGGGTGTTGGAGGGAGCAGGAGCTCCTGCGCACCAGGACAACCGTGGCTGTCCCCAGACAAATGAGCCCCCATGGGTGCCATGGTCTTGCTGGCACGGCGAGACGGTCAGGGGGAGGCACATGGAAGGAAAGCACATGGTATGAAGGGGCACGGTGGTCTCTGCAGGAAGGGAAGCGGTGCGGATGTGCTGTGGGGCACATGCAGTGACATTCCCCATGTGTTGGGGGGGCTGCCGGCGGCTCAGCCCTGCACCGGCACCCGCTCCCCTGCTCATCACTTCCCCAGAGCGTGCAATGTCCAAAGGAAGCCAAAGAACGCTGCGGCGGGCGGGATGCAGGGGGAGCGCCGGATGCTCTCCGGGGCTGGCTCGTGTGGGTCCAAGCTCTTTGGGGTCCCTCTTTTCCCTGCGGCTCTCTCCAGCCCCGGGGCTCAGCTCTGCCCCCGGGGGTTGTAGCACTTTCCTCCCACCCCAGACCGACTGTGAACTTCCCCAATAAAGGACAATTCCTTCACGCCTGCGCCTCGTCCTTGCCGAGGGACGGGGATGCTCCTCTTGGCTGCCCCCCTCTCACCCTACACGCGTGTGGCTGCAGCGGGCGCTGCGGCACGGGATGCTCGGTGCCTGGGGGGGGTTTGGCTCTGGAGGGACCCGCTGAGCACCGGGAGGGGGGAGAAACCCGGGGCCTGTGGGTCCTGCCTCGGCCCCGGGTCCCGGAGGCTGCGAGCGGGGCTGTACCGGGGGTACCCCAGACCACCCTTCCCGCCATGCACCCCGGTTTTAATTTGCATATCCCCGCCCCTTCTTCCCATGTCCCAATCCGGTGCAACGCCCGGCGTAGCTCGGCCAATAGCAGCGCCCGCTGCCCACCTCCTCGCCCCAGCAACAGGCTCCCCCGCTGGGCGTGGCGTCAGGGCCGGCGGCTCATGAATGATGCATGAGCGGGGCGTGGCCTCGGCGGGAGGCCCCGGCGGCCCAGGCGCGGAGGGGGAGACGGTCCCAAGATGGCGGCGCTGCAGGCGGAGCGCGGGTACGGGCTGTCCTGCGGCCGCCTCGGCCGCGGCACCCGCGTCTCCGTCTTCCACGTCAAGCTCACGGAGAGCGCCCTGCGCGCCTTCGAGAGCTACCAGGCCTGTAAGGTACGGGGCGGGGGGGGGGAGGCGGCGGGCACGGCCCCGCGGAGGGCGAGCGGCCGCCACGAGGCCCGGCCGGAGCCCTACAACGGGCGGCACCGGCGGGGTTGGGGAGCGGGGTGAGGCGGGGCAGGGGGGGGGCCCGGGTCTGTTCTGTGGGGGGGTGTGGGACGGGGGGGGGGGGGGAACCGGGGAAATGGGGGGGGGCGCTCGGTGTGAGGGACGGAGGGGACGTGAGGGGCTCCCGGCCCCCCCCTCTTTGTGAGGAACCGGGGGGGCTTGGGGGCAGCCCCATTGAGGGTGTCCCGGGGTGCGCCCCCACCGCTGTTGGTGTCTGAGAGGCCTCTGTGCCCCCCCGGTAGGTGACCGAGGAGGCGTCACGAGCCTCCGGTAAGTGCCTGAGGGGACCCGGAGGTGTCGGTGCCCCCCCCCCCCCGCGGTAACCGATGGCGGGACCACACTGTGCCCCCCCCTCCACCGGTGGGTGATTGAGGGGCCCGGGAGCCGAGACCTCGGTGCCACACCCCCCCCCGGTGTGGGGGCCGGGCTCTCGGTGCCCCCCCCTTCCCCCCCCCCCGGTGATGGTTGGCAGCCTCCGCCAGGCCCCGGTAAGTGGATTGAGGGGGGGGGGGGGGCACGTCGGGGCTGGGGGGGGGTTCTGTGTCCTCGGTGACCGTGACGTGGGTTCCCGTGGCCGGAGGGGGCCGGTCTGACCCCGGGGACGTGTCCCCTGGTGCTGGCATGCGGCCCTGGGGGGGTCCCTCTCCCTGCAGCACCCGGTTGTGCCCCCCCCATCGGCCGGTGCCCTCCGCGGGGCTGTGTTCGAGAGCCCCAGGTTCTCTTTTCCTTGCCATGGGCCCAAGTGCTTCTTAGCCATGTAAATAGGGAGTAATGGCAGCGCTCGGCCTCTGGTGCTGGGGGGGGGTGTGTGGATAAAACTCCCCTTTCTGTGGCCATTCCCTATGGATTCACGTCTGGCCCTCACCTTGCTGGGGAGCTGGAACCTGAACCCGTTTGCCATTAGGAGCGTCCTGCCTGCAGCTCCTGTAGGATAACCCATATGTTGTCACAACACTATTTTTAATGTCGTGCGGTAGTTACATCACATCCCCCAGTTGGGCAATCTCGGTGTGAGGACGAAGGGAATTACTGGACATGGGTTTATCCCCATGGATTTTAATGAGTGTTTATCAGCATTAGGAGAAATCAGCAGCGAGAGGTGTCATGGGGAAGATGGGGTTATTGGCTTTTTCCCCCCTCTGAAAAAGGAAAAACCCAGCATCATAAATGCTTTCCTATACATTCGGAAGCGTTTTCCTTGGAGGGAGGAAGAATAGGAAGACTGCAGGCGGCTGCGTTCCATATTTTGGGAAGTTATTCCCGGTCTGTGTCACACATGAATAGTGGTGTTTATTTGCTAAATGAAGTCTGGTGTGGGGATTGTTTGGTGGCCACTGGCCACTAATGAACTTTGCTTCCTTCACCGCCACCCAAAAGAGAAGTAGTCAAAGGCTACTGGTGATTAACTGGGCAGGAAGGGATAAGGGCAGAGGAGCTCGCTTGTTTGTACAGTGAATAACGCAACAATTAGTGGGCTATTAAACACATATGCTCATTCTGCATTTGTTCTATAAACAGTTTCTGCAGCGTGTTGAAGGTCTCTGCTCGCTCTGAAGCACACCATGCCAAGGAGTGACTTTCCAGCTCACCTTGGGAGCGGGTGTTTGTCCAGGCTCTGGGGTAATTCTGGGCTGCAGTAGGTAAATGGAAAAAATTTGCTAAGGCTTCTGGTGCTCGCTTTGGTTTTCAGTGTGGTAGAACTGACGGCAGGGTTGTGTAATGTGTATAATGGCCTGGAATCCAATACTGCTGTTTGTGTTACCTGCAGCCCAACATGTGCAGTCTGACCTGTTTTAGGCACCAGGGCAGCACGGCGGGGCGATTCCTGCGACAAGGCTCTGTCTCTTTGCCAGGACAGGAGGGTAATGTCTTCGGTTGCTCGAGTTTGTTCTTGGGCTCAGAATCATGTCTGGGGATTACACAATCCAAAAGTGATCACCCAGCCGGGCGAGCTGCCACTTGGTTTGAGTGTCCCTGGTGCCAGGGCAGTCGTGTTCCTGGTGTGGAGCTGGGCCATGTGTGCAGCAGGACTATGGACAACCAGATCTTTGCTGTCTTGAGTCCCTCCTGCTTGGGTCTCTGGCTAAATTGTCCATGGCCTGGTGGGGAAAACAGTCATGGATCTATATACTGATGCCCAGCTCTGTGTTTCAGCAAGCTGCTTCCCTGTAGCCTACAGAGATCATGGTGCTGCCACTGAAGAGGTTCAGGTCACAGGGCTGCTGGCTCCTTGAGAGGATTTCATTCTCCAGTAGCTCACTGGGTCCATGGAGGACACCTTAAGATGTCACCTGCCTGCTCCTTGAGAAAGTTGCTACCCCTGAAACTGCTTCCACGCAGTTGTGAAACCGAGCGCTGAGCCCCACAGCTGAGGGCTGAGCAGGGGAGAGCATGTCCCAGGTCAGTCGGTCCCCTGGTGAACTGCAGTGTTTTAGCCCACAACAGCTCCTGCATCTCCGAGGAACGTAATTTGATGTTAGCTTGGAGTTTCCTGCGTTCCCTTTGGGGGTGTGTACAGGCCTTCCCCCCCCCCCCCCCCGAAAAAGCAGGGCATGGCTTTGCCCTGGGGGCAAGAGGCTTCCGGCTTTGCTGCCGTCCATGGTGAGGTACAAAGGATCTCCTCATGCCCCTGCCTTGTTTTCCTCTTTCATTCCTTATCCTGGACCCTGTCCTCCATGCTTCATGTTGAGATGGCGTATCTATCCTCACCTAAATCACATGGATGCCCCCATCCGTGGCATTCATCCTTTGATTTTTCACACTCGCATCCTGGGGTTTCTGGGCAAGCAGGGACCTTACCCCAGCATTTGGGCGCTGCACGGCAGCCCCAGGTGTCACTTGGCAGTAGGTGCATCTGCTCACGCTGTAGGTGCTGATGGCGTGTGAGCAGTGTTAGGGCTGTTCCTGGAGCCCTTAGCTGGGAATTTCCCAATTTCCACAGGTGTATTTGAGCTCTCTATGGCATGAGGAGCAATGCAGTGAGAGCGTGGGGAGTGTCGTGTGAGAACAGCGTGCCTGCAGTTGCACACCTCTCTCTGGTACCCGGAGCTTATGTGTTGACCTAAGCAGAGCTGATGGAGGCCAGGCTCAGCTCAGCAGCCCTAGTCCTGGCTTCATGACAGCCCCATGATTTTAAGAGGATGTGAAGGGGGTTGTAGCATCCCTGCTTTGGTCGGTGCATGATGAACGGGGCCTCCTGCGCCCATTCTGCCTCTCTGCCCCTGCTCCGCAGAGTGTTTTGAACTGAAGCCACTGGGTTGTTTCACTGGTGAACTTTGGTAGATGCACAAATATTTATTGGGGGCTAAGTTGAGATAACCAAAGCACATTGCCCCTGTGCTTCGCTACCTGACTGCGTTTTGGAACCGTGCTCTGATAGATGTGGCTTCACAAGTCATCTTCCCCATGCTTTCTGTGCTCAAACCAACCGTGTCAGAAGGGATTTCTTGAGGGCTGGGGTTAAAGTGGCCCCTGGTAGTTGCAATTATTGAAAGAACTTTTTCAGAGTTGGCTTTTAAAGCAGGTTGCCTTCATCTCGCTGTGTTTAAAGCACAAAACACAAAATGAAGGCTCCTGCTGTCATTGCAGGGTCTTTAGGGTAATGCGCATTCATGCTGACGGGGGAATTGAAAGCTGCTTGCAGGTGTCAGGAGGAGAAGAACAATCCGGCTTTCGAATCAAAACTCATTGAATTATCTTCAAGCTTTTTGCATCATTCCTCCTTTCCTGTAACCTGTTTTTTCCTGTCCCATTAATTCACTGATGCTGTAGTCCGTCAAAATTGAAGCTATTACGACATCGGGAGCATGAGTCGGTGACATGACTGCATGAATCAGAGGAGGCTGCTGGAGAGGAAGCTCTTTGTACACGTACATCTCCTCCCCATCAGCAGAAATGGGACAGGATATGCAGAACACACTGAACTGCTAAACTCCTGCTAAATGGTCTTAATGTTGACCTGAATGTGGCACCTCCCATGTGAAGGAAGGGGACAAAGGGATGGTTTAACGTTGTGCATGAGGAATGTTTTGGCCTGTGGCAGTTTCCTTTTAATTATTTAGGGTAGCTTTTTCTCTCAGCCCTGTACCATTTGGATCTGCTGAAATTATAGATTCATCTCTCTAGTTTTCAAATTGCACGGGAAAGAATTGTCTGTAATTTCCAGCTGAAGTGACGTACAGTTGCTATGGGATTTGGTGGCAAATTAGAAACCCATTCTGCTCTTTTCTTTTATACTGGTGGTAGCAGGCTGGAGAAGTAGTTCTAATGGGTGCTGTGCCAAGGGAACATAGGAAGCTTCTGACAGAATCCTCAGTGCTGTTCTTCAAACCTGATCTGCTGCTTATCAGCAAATTGTAAGCAGCATTAATTGGAGGAGTTGAGTTTGGCTGTGAAGAACTGCTTTGGAGCAGTGCTGGGGCAGTGAGGCTGCACATTAACCCTTGAGGTTCTTTTTGAGGCGAGGTTGTGGTGTTTTGTTAAAGATAGGCAAGTGGAGTGTTCTGGCACTCCTATCAGTGGCTCCAGCAGCTGGATCCCGGTGACTGTATTCATTGCCAGCAAGACTAAACCCTTGCTCCTCCTTTTTTTCTAGAGTTGGTTTCTTATTCCACTGCAACAGCAGCAAAGGGAGCAAGGCAAGCTGGTACAATGCTGGGGTTTGCTGCCGTCTGCAGCCTGTCCGACCCAGCACAGGGTGCAGGCGCATCCCCTCAGAGCAGCCTCTCTCCCAGTGACCTCTTCCCTGGGCAGCCTGTGCTGCCCGAGTCCCTCCTCGCCATGGAGCAGCAGCTCCCAGCGAGGAGCCCCTGGCTGATCCTCCAGCAGCAGGTTTTCTCCTGAGCTGTGTGAAGTGCTCTGGCCTGTTCAGTTGGGTTTTGTCATCGCGCTGCTTGGCAGAGGGATGGTGGCTGTTGAAATAGTTCCCTTGCATGGTGCCGACTGTTGGGACAGCAGAAGAGCCTTTATCACCGGGGAGGGAGGGGAAGGTCTGTAAAAGCATTTGAGGTTAGGAATCCAAGGTGTTATCTCCTCAGCAATTTACACATCTCTGCCTCCAACTTGTAAGCATGAACTTGTGCAGCGTCTCCAAATCCCTGGGGTTTGTGCATGTTGAAAACGGAAAGGGACAGACTGCATGCGTCACTCCCGTGCTGATTTGTGCCAGCTAATCCATGGGAGAAGAATACGTTTTGGCTGACTTAGTGGTTTTGCTGCTAATGCACAAGAGAATGCATTTGAATGGATGGAGTGGCTGCACGGGTTTAGGTAGATGTTGAAGGGGCACCGTGTGTCTGGGATCCTGGACCAGATACCCTCATTTGGGAGCACAGTCCTGTAACACACTGGCTTGGTTTGGGGGGAAGGAGTGGAGAAGTTGAGGGGGGGAAAAGTGGTCCTCAGCTCAGCACTGTAATGTCAGGAAGGTTGAGATCAAGTTACCTCTGAATAATTAAGGTTAATGCTGTGGCTGGAGAAGCCATTATCTGGAGTGAGCTTCATGCTAATAATAAAGGAAAGCCTGATAACCTGAACGATGCTAATATTTTATACAGGGTGGATACGGAGGAGACAGCACCAAAACCAGGTTCTGCATTCAACGTGCCTTAGCTTGACCTAGATGCATTATCCAGGAAAGTAGCTTGGATTTGCTGATAAGAGTTTTCTATAGTAGCTCATGTGTTGCTTGGAAACATCCCATGCACATAAGGCAACTTTTGCACACCGGGGTAACCCACTCTTGCCTTTTGACTGGGGGCTATGGGTTGTTTTGTTAGGGGGCTTTCCCAATAATTTATAAAGCAAGGAGCCTGCTGACCCCCTGAGCAGCTCTTTGCAGGGTGTCTGTCACTGCTGCACTGGGAGAGCAGGTTTCTGAGCTCCAGTCCTTTGCTGCAGTGAAAAGGCAGCCCAGAAAAAACACTTCTCCGAGCGCTGGGTCTCTCCTTTCTTTACCTTGGACTTGTGCCCCTTCAATTTAAAGAAACAAGCATTTGCTCAACTCGGAAAGAGGTCACTGCTTGTGAGCAGGGCTTGACTTAGCTGCCCACCTCCACCCGCCGTGAGGCTTCCCTGATCTGGTACAGCCTCATGGCAGTTAACCCTCTGCGCTCCCTCTGTGCAGCAGGACTTTGCTTGCCTTTGGTTACGCAGGAGAGATTGCTTTAGCCCAAGGCTGTCATGGAAAACCAGGATCTTTTACTTCATTGTCATTCTTTTCAGGCCAGCCTCCACCACCAGGTCCTCTTCCTTCTTCCATGCGGAGCCTGCGAGCATCCTGGGAGGCTCTGGGCATGGCCTGGGCAGGAAAGCAGGCCGATCACAGGGAGAAGGCTGGAGACAGTGTCCTGAGGGGCAATCTGTGCGTAGCACTGTGAGCAAAGGCTTGAGCCAAGTCTAGACCATGGTGCTGGGCTTTCATGGCAGACACAGACGTTCTGCTTTAGGTTCACGTCCATGTGTGGCAGCGTTTAGCAAGTGACGCTTCCTGAAGGCAGGGAGCTGCTAAACCTTTGTAGTATTTAGATTTCATCAGTACAAACATCCTCTTGACTACTTGGCTCGGCTATTTGGTGACCTCCATCGTTGAGCTGATAGGTTCTTGCTTTGACAAGAGCAGCACCTGAGGCCCAGGCAGCTCTGTCCTGCAGCACCAGTGCTGTCAGGAGAGCTTGTGCTAATTGTCATTATTTAGGAAGAGCCAATGCGTTACTTAGAAGCCCATCAGGATGGAAGAATCCATATCACTATGCCCAAAGAATCCATATTTTCTATAACCGAGGTGGAAGAGGCTAATTTAATCTTTTTTCTTTATTCTTACCCACTGAGGGCCTGTTCCATGATGGGCTGCAATCAATACATTATGTGCCAGTTGTGGTTATTTGAATCATATTTCCACATTTCAGTGTCTAGACTTGATGTTTGTGTGAGTTTTGTTGTACCTTTCCAGCTCCAGCGCTGATTTCAGTTGGTTTTGGCTCCTGGTTTCTATGAGAAAATCAAATAGGCTGTTTCTGTCTTTCCCAGTCCCTGAGAAAGAAGGGACCAAGGGAAGAATTTGGGAGGCTTTTTAAGCTCCTTTGCCACCATTTTGCTCTCTTCTGAGAGAATCTGTGTGTGGATGAGCAGGGTTCTGCCATTTGGTGATGAGCAGACGAAAGCAAACACAAACCACTGATGGCTGGAGATAAATCTCTCCCTGGTTCTTGCAGTGAGAAGCATCTGCTGGGAAGATGTCTCGTGGGCAGTCAGGGCCAGCAGCAGTGACTAGGCACACCTTTTAGAAATAAAGAACTCGATAATCCACAAAGAGTGTTCGTTGGGTATTTAATTGACTGCAACTGCTGTGCTTCACTTCAGCCAGCAGCTTTCTTACACTGGCAGGTCCTCAGCACTGTGGATGTGGCTGTATTTACAGTGACCAGGAGGCTTGGTCTGTGTTTGCTAAGTCTGAGTTTCTCTGTGATGCTCAGAGAAGCTGATAATGACATGCACCCAGATGACGTTCATCTTACTGTGACCAGCAGGTAGGACAGGCTTCAGCAGCATTAACTGCCAGAGGAAGCATTGGCTTGTGCAGAAAGTAGTGTCTAAACCTGAGCTGAGGCTCTTCACCTGGTGCTGGAAACAAAGCTCCTGCTCTATAGCAAAGTGTATTGTGGATAAATCGGTGAAAGGAAATAATGTTCCCAACTCATCATTAACTTGCAAAGCCATGAAATTTAAAAGGCTTCAGTGCATCAGAACAGCAAGAAATCCTGGTGTGCAAAGAGCCCAAGCTGCAGTTCCAACTTCTCCGTGCGTCCCTGCCTGTGCATCAGCCCTCTGCTCCCGTTCCTGCCCGCTGCTGGAGGTGATGCTGTTGCTAGAGCCGTGGCTTCACCTCTGCAGGGAGCTGAGAGTAAGTTCTTCCATTCCTTTTGGATCCAGGGTTCCGAGCCAGGCATGGGCGGAGGAGTGAGGAAGCAGATTTTCCACCCAGCCTGAGCTTGGGCAAGAGGAAATGGTGCCTTGGGAGCCATGGAAGGGAGTGGGTCGGCTCCTCCTGGGCTCACCTTCCCCGCAGCAGGCTGGGGAGGGAGCAGCCCTTGCTCACAGGGAGAGCGTGAGCTCTGCTGGGCCTTTGAAGCTGCTCCCTGCGCGTCTGACACTGCCCGAGGTGTGTGGCCTCATTAGGTCCCAGCAACTCAGTAACTCCCTGACTCGTGGGGCTTTAACACGGGCCCAGAACCGAGGCGTCAACGTGTGATTCAGAATGAAACTGCTATAAAATGACTGGAGCTGGGAAGAGGTTGGGGCAGGTCAGAGAGTGGAGCAGCCGCTCTCGCAGGGTCTCTCCATGTGTGTGTGATGCTGCAGCAGGCTGGGCTGAGCAGGGCTTTGCTCTGAACCCAGCCTTCCTACGTCACTAAAATAGGTTTCTGAAAATGCTGGTGGCACCTGTGGGTGCTTCCAGGGCTGAAGCCACAACCGTGACCTCTGCTGCTGCTGCTCCTCACAGAATTAACAACTTCTGCTCCCATAAATAGTCTCCTAAGAAGCGCGTAGGAGCTCTGCTGCCCAGTTCCTGTTCAGAGGTGCTTTCAGAGCTCACAGGGCAGCTGGGTTTGATGGGAGTGTGGTGGTCCTGTCCTTGGCTCTGCTTCCTCCTCTTTGTTCTAGTCAGTAATTCAAAGAGCCTTTAGTTGCCAGTGCACTTGTGCTCTTCATGCTAAGGTAGGGAAGCTGCTGGTGCTTCTCTTTGCTTTTCCTGCTTTAAGACCTGAAGTGCCTCAGTGGAGCCCATGTTCCCTGTAGCCACTGAAGAGGTGAGGGTGGCTCTGGGGTTCTGTGCACCTTGGAGGTGGTCTGGCATGCAGAGGGATGGCTGCTGACCCTTGTCTGTACTCCAGAAAGAAAGGGTGGTTTTGCAAAGGCCAGCGATGCAGCCAAGCAAGAGCATTGTGATAAACCAGTTCTGCCAGGCTGGAGTGGAGGAGCAGCTCCGTGCTGAGGGAGAATCTCAAAACGCAGCTCTAGTAAGGAATGGCTTTTTGGTTGATCTTTAGAAATAGATCTTGGCTGGGTTTGAAATGTGCACGTTGACACGGAACGTGGTGTGATTCAAACCCCTGGCCGATCGAGAGGCCTGATTCTGAAATCATTTAAGATTTAATTAAGGACTTTGTCCTTAATGCATTACAGTGGTACAGTGGTGGTCACTGTGTTACAGGCTAGGAGACTTTCTTTTTGGGTTCTGTAACATGAAGGAAAACCAGATTTTGTACCTGGAAGGTTTGGTGTTGCAGTGGAAGGTGTTTCCGTGACCTTCCTGCTGGGTCTCTGCAGTCTGCACTGGGGATGTAGCTAACGTATGTGCGCGTTTTAGCTCCCTCTTACGATTAAGGCCATTTAACTCCCTATAAAGACCTTTTACTTGTCATTAAGATTAAACTTTATGGCTGCTGACGGCAGAAGCAGCACACTTTTATTCTAACCTCAGATGGGCTCAGTTAAGGAAGCAAAACCTTTCAGCTAACGTGAACTTGCAGGGTTATTATATTTAGACCAAAACCTCTGGTGAGACAACTCAGAGCCGGCTCAGTGGCCCCACCACTGCTTTTGCATGTAGGAGCTGGGTTAACGCCACCACTCGCCCTCTCCGGCAAGAGAGATTCTCTGTCTCCATGGATGGAATCCGTGGGGCTGGGGAGTCTTTGCACAGCTCTGGGGCCAGGATCTCTTCGTGGCTTTGCTGTTCTTATTGGCACGTTTGTGATGTTCGCTTGTGGGATTTGCTGGGGCTGAAACGTTTGCAGAGGTGTCTGCAGAGGGTATGGAACACGTGAGGTTAGAGAACGCAGTGGGCTTGTCTTGCTCCATGCCTTCAGCTGGGTTTGTGTTGCACATCTTCCCTTGGGAATAGAAAAACCTGGGTGTTTGTGGTGACTTTATCACTCACCCCCCCATGATGTTGATAGGAAACTTCATTCATGTCCCTGTCGAACCCTGTTGGGTTGTGTACCCAGAGTCCTGGTCTGGAGCTCCAGCCTTTGCTTGAAGGCCAAAAGAAGCCCTGTCTGAGCATCTTGCTTTGGCTTTTGAGGTTGATCTGTCTGGTGGGGGGGGAAGGGGTGGTTGGATTTCTCTGGGGTTCCTTTAGGATCCAGGCTCTGCTGCCTCTGGTTTGTCCTCACTTCCTCCAGCAGGGCTGGCTCTGGCTCCCTGAGGAACATGTGAAGATCGCCTTAAGTAGAACTGTGACAGCCCAGTAATTACACTTCCCTGCAAGTGACAATAGGGTAGAGTTGGGCACAAGGAGAGAACTGGTCCGGGCTTGTTTTCCTGGGCTCAGCAGTGTGTGCGCTCCGAGATGGTTGAACGGGTTCCTCAATCTCATCTCCAAATTGCTGCTCTATATGTTTTCTTTTTTTTCCTCTTGCAAGAAAACTAGTAAAGCTGTGTGGAAGATAAGGATCACAGTGATGCTTCAGCAGCTCCTTTAAGCCATTTTATGAGCACATAAGCAAGTGAATCAGCCCTGGTGTCTTGATATGCCCTAAAATGAATTAGACTTTGGTAAGCAGATTCGCTGGGTCAGAACTTCTGTATTTTCCTGACAAGATTGCAGTGGGGAGAGTGCTCTTTCCAGTCCAGCCTCGGGGTTGTGTTGTTCATTAACTGATAGTCCCTCCTGTTTACCCTGGCTGATAAGTACTGCACTCAGAATGGCCAACAGTGCTGATGCCGTCAGAGCTGCCCTTCACAGCGCTGCTCAGGGGCTTTATGGCTTCTTTTACTGACAGGTGGGGTTTTGGAGCTAAAATGCAAACAGACAGAACATCCGTCTCAGAATCATGGAAACCAGCTCCCCCCCCCCCTTGTTCCTAACAGCCTGGAAACGCTGCTCTGGGTACAAAGGGTATTTAAAAGTCTGACATGTCAGGCCAGCAACGTGCTGCTGCTTAGTGAGGCTTAAAGCCAGTGCGTGGAGGGACATTGAGCAGCAGAGTGGAGCTCTTCTTGCTCACCTGTAAAGGGGTTTGAGTTCTCTGGTGTTTGACAGCACGTGCGGGTTCCTGGATGAAAAGCCACTGAAATGCTTCCAAAATGCACGTTTTAAATGATTCCTTCCTGCGCTTCACAACGTGGTTCCCCCCTCCCAGCCTTGGCCTCTCACTGCCCTGCAGCCACCATTCAGCGTGATGCTGAGGAGGGCCTGCAAGGCCCGTTACTTCATCACTGTCTTGCTTAAACCCTCGCCTCCCTCCTCCCCAAAGGGTCACTTGACATTGGACTAAAGCTCTTGAACCTTCAGCTCCTTGCTCCGTTGGGTGTTTGAATGTCTGAGGGCTCCTGCTCTCATCCTGTTCCCCAGCACTTCAAGCTCCAGTACTGGAATTTCAGCACCTTCAGCCTCGCCTCAGTCTTTTCGGCTCTTTGACTGTTCTCCAGTTAAAACTAGGTCAGAAACAACTGTCAGCTTCTGATAGTTCACTGTTCCTGTTTTATAAGTTGCAACCTGCTGTTGCTGGCTTGAATTTAACACATGAAATGTCTCCTCTTGCTCTGTGTGAGCAGCCCGATATCAGAGCTGGGAATAATACCTTGGCTGTAAAAGCAATGTTACCTCGATGGGTGTGAAGAGGTGGATTGTCTGTTTGTTACACATGATGCCCAAGATGTCAAAGGGAAAGGTTTTCCCCACAAGCTCTCAGTGCGTGTTTGCAGTCAGCCTGTGCACAGGCAGGTTCTAGCTGCGATAACCAGCTTCTCCCTCCTCCTTAACATGATGGGTGAAGGAAGGATGGCTTAACGCTCGGATGGGTGAAGAGTACAGGAAAGTGGGAGCTGGAAGTGATTGCACGTGCTCTCTGGCTGAGTTCTGGCTCATTCAGCACTGTGGTAAGGCTGTTATCAGAGGGGTGCTTGATGTTTGAGCCGGAGCGCTCGCTGCAACCCACCTGGTGTAACTTCAGAGAAGCCTTCCTCCTCTCTTTGAGCTGCCGAGCAATAGTGGAGTTCTTGGGCATTCTGGCATTCATGGGACTTAAATTCAGTGAAGCTTATGGAGACCACACTGTTCGGTTGTACCCATGGCTCAAATCGGAGCCCATTGGGGGTGGGAAGGGTCAGGGATGGAGGTGCTGGGTAGCTGGAAGTTCCATCTCCTTTCGGAGGAAGCACTGAAGCCTTCATTCAAGGGATCTTCTGCTTGATCTGGAGGAATGGCCTTTAAAGCATTCATCTGAGAACACCTGAGGACTCTTGGCTCCCAAAACTGTTTGAGGAAAGCCTTTAGGGAAAACTGGAGCTGCCGTTCACCCTTCCCAGAGTTGGCAGGTTTGGAGGAACCCGTTGCCTTCAGACAGTTGGGGTTTGGTTTGGGTTTTTTCCTCAGCCCTTTCCCAGTTTCCCAAGAGCTGCAGTAAATTCTGCTCAGAACCAAGCAGTGCTGCCTGCAGGAGGTGCCTGCCCTGGGACTTGGAGCATGGATGTTTGATGGGATTCTTGCCAGACTGGGGTCTCTCTCCATTGCCTGGTAGTGTAAATGCTGCAGATGCTGGAGCCTTTTCTTAAGAGAATATTGAATTATTCCACTTTCTGGGATTTCCAGTCTCTAGGAAGAGCAGGAGCTGTCTTTGGAGGAGTTTCTTGTTGCAAACAGGGCTTCCAGGCAGATCCACGTGTGCAAGCAAACAAAGCTGAGGCTTTGCTTGCAGTTTAGAAATCCCAATATTTACCTTCCTTTTTCCTGCCCTCTCTTTAGCTTCCAGTCTCTGGGAACAGATATAGCATTGCTGAAAGATACCCACCATTTAACTTCCCCCCTCCAGACAATTCCTTGTAAGTAGCAAAACAAAGGAACTTGTTTCTAAGCTTTGTGCTTCAATGTGTTGCACTGGATTTGCCAGCACAGCATTATCTTTGTACGAGTGCTTTGGGAACTGGGGTTTCAGCTTGGTTTATGCTTTCCCGGATTTACCTTCCATTGCTTTTAGTCTGAGTTCCAGAAGCAAAAGTCCCTTCAGGAAAAAGGTGGTAAAAATAGCTGTTTGTGTGCAATTGTGCTGCTTCCCAGCATGCCTGTGGGGAAGAGGGACTTGAACTCTGTCTTGGGGAGAGCAGGACAAGGGCCTGAGATAAAGGTAAGGGGGTCTGAGTGGACAGTTTTGATTCAGGCATGCAGTGGTGACTGATGAAACTCAATAGGTGTGAGGGCTCCTGACTCTGGGTTTCAGTGAGGGTCTGGAACAGCCTTTTGGGACCACCAGGAACCCCAAATGAAACTTCCTTTTCAGAGAGGTGAGAGAATTGTGTTGAAACACTGAGGAGGGAAGGAAACCTCCTGTGTTACTGCACTGACAAGGGGCACAGTGGTTTCTGAGCTCCTAGTGCTTCCTAATTGATGACCAGACTACGAGCAGTTGTACTGGATACTGAAAGCTGCACGGGGATGTGAAGGGTTTTCTTTCTCCAAAAAAAGCCTTTCCTTCCCAAGCCTTTGGAAGTCATGGGAGTTATTTCCTGACACAAACCCCACTGAGTAGCCCTGCCTTGGTAATAGGGAAGTTGGTGGGATCAAACTGCACATAATCATCCTTTAAGCGCTCGTGGCAGTCTGGTGTCGGGCACAAAGAGCGGAGACTTTCTGGTTACTGCTTCTCTTGCTGGATTTAATGAGTGGGTCTCCCTCAGCTCCCTGGAAAAGCAGAGATGAAAAACACAGCATAAGAAAAGAGTGCTGTTCCACTGGGAAACGTGCTCAGAGGCTCCAAACCTGGATTCCCAAATGAGGCTTCTGCATCAGTGCTGAAGATGTGTACCTGTGGTGGATTAATTGGGAGCCAGGGGCCGTGATGCCACAGACCCACCTTTCTCTTCTCCTGTTTCTCCCAATGCATGCTCCCTTTGACCCCAGGCTACAAATCACCTCCCGTTGTGGTGTGGATTTGGGCTGGTTTCCAGCTCTGGCCAGGTGGAGACCTGCAGCCACCTGGTACCCATGGCATCGACCTGAGCTGGGAGTCCTGGAAGTAGCAAAGGTGGGATCCAGTCACCGGCAGGCCATTGGGAGTCTGCAGTGCCCCATCCCTGGCACTGTTCAAGGCCAGGTTGGACACAGGGGCTTGGAGCAAGCTGCTCCAGTGGAAGGGGTCCCTGCCCGTGGCAGTTGTTGGAGCTGGAGGAGCTTTAAGGTCCCTTCCAACACAGACCACTCTGTATTTAGAAGTGTGTGGCTCTTAAAATGAGCTAGGCTATGGCTGTATCTGTCCCCAGAGCTTGTTCTCTTTGCAGTGTCTCTCTCTGCAGTAACCTGTCCCCTAACAGGTGAGCCCTTTGCTGCTGACAGGTAGATATAACTCTTCCGTGTCCTCTGAAGTCCCAGGTTTGTTGTCTACAAAAGCAAAGGCTGTATTTTCTTTGGGGGCAGACCACTGCATCCTTGCAACATCATTTGTGGCCATTTCTGATCATGTGTGTGTGTTCATACTTACCACAGATCAATTCTGTATCCATCTTGGTGCTCAGGAGAGGGAGTTACTCCATTACTGCGTTTGTATTGCCATGGAGATACAGGGATTGCAACAAGTCGTTTGGTGGTTCCTGCTCCTGGGGAGGAGTTGGTGCTGCTCTGCTGTAGCCAGGTTCTCCTATGGCCAGCCAAGGTCTCCTGCTCTACAGCGACTCTGTACCAAGTCACAGTACCTTAATTATTCCTCCAAGGAATTGAGCATCCCTTTAATTTTCTTCCTGAAAGGCTTTGCCTAAAAGGCATCTGTGTGGCTTCCCTTCCCAGTGGAAAACTACTGTGCCTCGTGCTGGCCAAACACCTTGGCCTGATGATGGAAGCAGCGTGTGGTTTGTCCTGGGAGTTTTCAGCCTATGCAGTGAGCAGGAGCTCCTTCCCCAGAGCCACCTTCACGGGACGGGTGGTCTGGTGCTAGGGGGGATCAGAGCAGCGTGCTTTGTGTCAGAGGTACCTGTGCTTTGGAGGCTTAAAGGTTTCTTTTTGCAAAGCCAGGATCAGCAAACCCCCATCCTTTAGTTCTGCGCTGGGAAGCAAAGACTCCTTTGAAGCACGGCCGGGAAGTTGGACTTGATGTTACCAAGATGAAACAAGCAGATTTCACTGGGCTGGAGCATAAAACTTCAGCTGCCCTTGGTGTCAGACACGATGGGGGTGAGCTCTGCGTGGGTTGTTCAGTGCTGTGGAGGGAGCTTCGTACCTGGGACAAGGGAAGGAGAAGGATGGGTTTGAGGAGCTGGGTGGTTTGTGCCCAACCCTCAGGTCAGCCTCTGCTCCCTTGAGTGCTGGGGAGCCAGTTTGCTCCCATAGGTGCTATTTCTCTCTCCTGTCCCCTAGTTCTTTACAGAAAGCTCCCTGGCCTGTGTCCCACAGTGCTGGGCAGGAAGGGTTCCTCCCTGCCCTGTGTCGCTGCCTGGGGCTCGGTTCTTGCAGTTTAAAGTTTCCAAATGAATCCTACAGCGAAGAGACCGATTGATAGATGCATTGGGTTTTACTCAGGAGGCTCTTTTGAGCTCAGGAGGTCCAGGCATGCGTGAGAGAACGGGCTCCATGGCCAGCTCAGCTCTCGGGCCTGTGGGGTGGCATCTTGATGACAGGGGACTTTAATTGCTTTCTGCTTTGCTGATACAAGCTGTTGGCCATGCTGGGACCGAGGCTCTGCTTTACATCGCGGGCACAAAGCTTTCTGATTATTCTACACTTGTGTTTTGGGGGGTTGTTCCATTTCTTTAACTTACTCGTGTGTTTTACTCCGCGTTTCCACCCAGGGTGTCTCAAGTGGGACAGTATGTTTGATGCTCAGATGCTGTTGTGATGCTCTGCTCACACTGCTTCCAGTGAATGCTGAAGTCCTGTAACTCAGCCACACTTTCAGTAATGACAGGAGGTTTTGGGGGGTTTAGCTGACGTTTTTAGTAACACTTCTTTCCTGTTTTATCAGGAATTGCTGCATTTTGAGCCTGGAAAGGTGAACTCCCGAGGAAGCTGCTTTTGTGCTGGAGTAGGCGCTTCCTATGATGCAGTTAGCACCAGGGAAGCCAATGTGTATTTTGCAGCTTAGCAATTAAACACTTTCAAATGCACAGCTTGGCCTTTCTGGCTGACATTAAGAGCTCTTGAGCATTTTATTGCTGCTTGCTCTGTGTTCTGCCTGGGAGTTGTAGGTGCTTTAATGCTGCAGTGACAATCTGCAGCCATTAATGTGTATTAGGAAAGCGATAAGCCAGTTCCCAGAGTCATTGGGAAGTCTCCAGCTCCTAAACCTTCATCAAAAGCACCTTCTAAAGAACGATTTGTGCTTCTGCCCCACATAAATGCTTGTTTTCAATGCTGAGGAGGGGAAATGGGGTAGAAGAGTGGTGGGTTCAGAAAGAGGTGGTTTTGTTCTTTGCTCATGGAAGTCACAACCAGGGTGATGTCGACTGAGGAGCAGACGTTCCTGCCCCTTGTCCCTGTGGCTGCTGGCATCTCTCTTGAGTCGAAAGCTACTTTGCTTCAGTAGCTGTGGATTTACGTGGCCTTTCCAAGGCTCCCTCCCTGACAGTGTTGTGTTTGAATGGCAAAACTGTAATTGTCAGGTCTCAGCAGGCTCGCTCCGTCTCAGTCTGTGTCCTCAGCATCAAAAGAGCTTGTTGGGAGGCCTTCAGTTGCAGATGGAAGTTGTGTTGCAGGCAGACAGTGGTTTGATTCCATAAGTAATAGATGTGACATGAAAAAGAATATGCAGGAGGCTTCTTACTGCTGTGTTTCTGGTGGGAGGCAAATGCAGGCCTTGAAAGAATGGAATGTCTTGGGAGAAGTCTTTTTGTCTCTACCTAACGCACAGTGCTTCTCTCCTGGGCCAGCTTTGGCTAATGACTGCCAGGAAGCTTCACACACAGGCCCTGGAAGTTGTGGCTATATTCAAAGGTATTTGTTTCCCCTGGGGTTTATATATCTTACTACTAATGAACTTTGGGACTCGGAGGCGTCTCTTGCGTGCCTGTCACAACGATGCACTGGATATACTTGCTTTGGGTTTGCTCTGTTGGACATTGCAGGATGTAGGTGGTGTATTTAAAACTAAATGAAACCCTGAAGCTCTGCTCAGGTCTGCAGCCAGGTCTGCTCAAACCAAGCATCCTCCCGGATTGGGATCTAACCCTTTCCTTGTCAGCCTTTGCCCAGTTGTGCTGCGAAGCTGGAGGAAGCAGGGGAGGGAGTTTGCCTACATTTGGACCCCGCTGCGTGGGCACCAGAAACATGAACCAGTCATAACCAAAGCCGTAAAGAGGAACTTTGGGTTTGGGCGAGTCTGAGATGTATGGATTTGAAATGAGTTCTGTTTGTCCTCAGTTTTGCATCTGGTTTCTGAGCTGCAGCAGCTTTACCCAGCTGGGACTGCACGTGAGTGTCCAAAGTGCCCTGCTCGTGCCAAGGGGGGGGGGGGGCAGCAGGATTTGATGGTTTCTATGTATATTTATTGGAATTCTTGCTACTAATTTTAAGTGTTACATTCTGGAAATCATTCCCTTGTTCCCACAGAAATAAGGGGAAGCTTTCATTTGCTCTGCTCCACGTTTGGACTCTTTAGCAGTCAAGAAAACAGGCAAATACACCAGTCAAAACCCCAGGCAAAGCCTATGTATAGACAAATATTTTCCATAGGACACTGCCTCCAGTATAAATTCCAGTAAATGCAGAACAGGGCTTCTCGAAACAACATTTTCCTGAATGCTCTGTGTTTCCCTGAAGAAACGGGGATGTTTCCAACTGCTTACTTGACCTCAGGATTTCAAATGGCATTCCTGCTCCTCTGCAGAGGGATCCCATCCAGCTTTTCCACTATAGGTTTTTAAAACCTCAGGTCAGCTTTGCTCATACCTAATAATGCAAAACTAATGAAATCCGTTCAATTCTTGGGTGTTTTGTCAACACTTTCTTGTTTCTCCTGCTCTTTACTCAGGCTTCCATGTGCCACATGTGGAGTATTTCAGCGTGAAGAGCTGTTTGTGCATTGCCACCGCCTCTTGGAGCCCATGGCAAGGGTTACAAGCTCCCCTCTAGCATGGGAAGCTCCAGGCTGATGAGCGTAACACCATGCTAATAAAAGCCAAATGGGTTTGTGGGAGCTGTGGGCATGAGTGGCTTTTTGGTTTGATCTCATGACTTCTGCAGTAACGTTACGGTATCTGGTGCTGGGTCTGTGCGCTTTGATTCCAGTTGGCATCCCGGAGCCGGAGCTTTGTGTGAAGGCTCGTGTGCCCAAAGAGTCCAGCAGGAGCTGGGGCAGGCACTGAACTGGGCACAGAAGCAGGGAAATGCTCCTTCCAGAGAGCACATAAATGAAGTTTTATGGAGAAGAGTGCTGGGTTATCACTGGACATAACCAGAGTCTATTCAGGCCCTGTCTGAGGGGCAGGTAATGATGCTGAGGCTGGCAATTGACTTTTAGGTAGATCTCCACACGAGTGCAGCCGCACATCTGCGGCGTGGATGTGCCTTTGGCAGTTACTCCTGTGGAGCTTTGGAGCAGTGGCAGTGCAGGAAGGGCTCCCCAGTCTGTTCATGCTCTCTTGCAGTGAGGTGGGAGGAAGCCTCGATGCTCTTTTCTTGCAGATCCACTGCAGGAGGTGGCAGAGTCGTGGCAGGGATTTGCCAGCCCCTCAGTCCTGCGTCAGGAGGTGGCAGTGAGCACCCAGCAGGGATAACCTGTGTGTATCAGGTGTGTTCAGGGGGGCTTTGCTTGCTCCTGGTATGCACAGCACTGAGGAGTTCTTTATTCCTGCATGGCAGTGGCGTGTCTCTGGTCCCACGCTGCTTGGACCTCTCCAGCATCACTGTCACTGTGATGGATGAGTGTGTTAAGCACAGAGGTGAACATCTGGTGCCTGCTGCCCTGCCAGCAGCTTGTTCAGAACACTTGAACTGTTCGGTTTGTCTTTATCCTCAGCTGCTCCCAGGAGCTGTTCTTCAATACAGAGAGTCTCGTGGAGGAATAGAGCTGGGATGTGTTAGCTGGAGGCTGGTGGGGCTGTGCAGGTGGCCCCGCTGCTCAGATCTGCCTTAGTTGAACACAGGGGAGAGGTTTCAGCAGCAGCCTTGATTTACCAAAGATGCACTGAACCCTTGTTCATCAAATCACATCCTGAATTGGGTTTGGGTCTTGCATGTTTCCTCTTCCATCAGCATTGTCAACCAACCGGTAGCCAAGGCATCAGGCATGAGCAGAAGGGAAGCAATGCCTGTGCAGGTACAAGGTGGTGTTGCCGAGGAGCCAAGAGCCTTCCTCTCCTCTCCCTAAAAGTGGAAATTCAGACAGTGCAACAACTCTCCAGCATCCAGCTATTCCCTGGGATCCCTTCTGTGGATCATGGTGGGAGTGATGCTGTTCCTATGGAGCAGGTCACCAATCCCAGCGGTCCCCAAGCACTGATAGCTCGGGAGCCTAGGAATATTTTGGAGGTTCAAGGAGATAAAGCTCAAGTTTGCCACTGAATTCACGTTGAAGTTGGAGCTTGCACATTTACCTTTGAGCTATTCTGTCTGTGATCAGGGAATTGATGGGTTCTGTGGCTAAAGCCTGTACTCGTGTGCTGTTATCACCTCGCTACTCCCCTTGCTGTGCTCTGTGTTACCCTCTTATTACACTGAAGTCATTTCCCAGCTGGAACTGCAGCACCTCCCAGATCTGTAATGAGCTGGACAAGATCCCCGTGGAGTTTTGTGGAGTTTTCCTCTTCCAAATCCCCATTCTTTCGCTGTTTCAAATGCCTCTTTGCTCCGGTATGTTCATGTGGATTGCTGGCCGTGCCGCGCAGCGCGCGCTGACACCGTGAGCGCAGCGCTGGCTCTGAACAGCGCGCTGTGGTATGCGGTGTCGTGGCACTCCAGGAATCCAGGCATCTCTGTACGAAGAGCAAGATGTTGTTTATTGTTTCTTTATAAAGGTTGTTTCGGGTCTATAAAACTCGCTGTACAGCACAGAGCGGGTGCTGTTGCCTTCAAGCATATTCTTGCTTTACTCACTGCCATAAATATCTAGTAACTATTTAGGGTGTGAGGCAGAGCTGTTAAATCGCATTGGATGGGCTCTGAAAAGGCTCTGAAGCCTGTGTCTCGGTATGAGCTTACTCATCTGGGCTCCACGGATGTTTTCCTGCTAGGAAATGTATTTCTTTCTTTGTTCATGTCAGCGTGTCGTGGCTTAGATCCTTGAAAGGGATTTTATGAGAGATGATAAACTCAATGGGCTTGCAAGCCATTAACTCTTGGGCTGCCAAATGTGTTTCTCTAATCCTATGGGAGCTGGTGTGATGCTTTCTCATGTCAGGATATACGATAGGAAAAGGACAATGGACTTTGTCTCCTCAGCCCTTCTTGGTGTTTTTCCCTATTGAAAAGTCTCTCCTGTAGATGTGGCAACACAGTCACTTCTCAATGACGTTTCAACCTACTCATCAATTCTTCTGGCCCTTTGGGAGGCTTCCCAGTGGGATCCATGCTCAGTTTTCCCACCCGGTGGAGCATTTCCTTGTGCTGCAGGAGGGTGTCTCTTAGCGTGCCTCGGAATGGTTTATGTGACTTTAGGAAATAAACCCAACGCAGCCACAATCCACCTGGAATACAAGAAGTAAAACCTTAGTGGATTCAAGGGGGTTTGGAGCTTGCAGGAGTCTGTGAGGATGGAGGGAGAGGCCGACGGTTGAAATGGGCAAGGGAGCAGCAGGATTTTGCAATGAAGCTGCAGTTTGCTTTTGCAATGGACTGCCAGCTTTCTGCTGGAAAAAAAACATGCTGAAAGGCTCCTCGGCCCTACAGCTGGAACAGATTTCCCCTCAAATATCCACTGTTTAACTCGCAGCTTACACAGCTGAGCTGCTCCCTGCCGGAAAGGTGGAGCAGGAGGGAACTTGGTGTTGCCCATCAGGTGTCATCTCAGAGCTGACAGGAGGGACCATTGGGGATGTTACAGGTTTATCCTTTTTTCTAGGTCCAAATCACTGTTTCAGCATTTTTTGGTGTTTTTTTTTGCTTGGAATATACTTCCCCAAAGCTTTTTCCATTAAAAACAGGCACGTAAAAAGCGCAGGTGACAACTGCAGTGAGTGGGTTTTGGCAGCAGATGTTGGAGCTTTAACTTTCTCTAAGGTAATGTCTTCTTTTTTTTCCCACTTGTTTTTATAGGATGCTGTGACATCAAAACCAGTAATCCAGTTTCAAGGAAGCCAAGGGGTAAGTTCATGTGTGGGTTGCTTGGAAAGTTCTTCACCATTAATCCAAGTAAGGTGTGTGTTCTGTGTGTCTGCCCTGGCCCTGTTCACAGAGCAATGCTCTGCTTTCTGAGAGGGAGAGATGCACAGTTGTTTTCTCACCTTGCTACATCCATCACAGCAGCAGCACCCGCATTGCTGGTGGTGGAATTCTGGTTCTATAAGGCCATGCTGTTGGGTAAGAGCAAAGAGAGTTTGCTGGTGGCAGCACTGTGATGGGTGCAGCAATCCATGGAAACCCCATTGTGCAGAGGAAAGGCCATGCCTCCTAGTGCAAGACTTCATGGGTACCAGTTACTGCCAGCAGTGCTTGGAGGCTACTCTGAGTGAAGCTTTATTGCAGTACATACATCTAACCACCCGTGCCATGTCTGTGAGTACCACAAGTATTGTATCTTGAGGAGTTTTATTTCTCTAACTTCTGTGCCAATGATTGAACTCCTCTGAGATTATTTATGCTTGAAAGCGTCATACCAGTCAGTGACAACACTGAGATTTAACTGGTAAAGTAACACAACTCCTTAGTGAACTTTAAAATGTCATTTATACACCTTTTAGCTACAAAAGGTGCGTGTCTACCTTTAGTGCTCTGCATGAGAAACCTGGAGAGGGGCTTTGGACAAGGGCCTGCAAGGACAGGCCAGGGGGAATGGCTTTAACCTGCCAGAGGGGAGACTGAGATGAGCTCTTAGGCAGAAGCTCTTCCCTGGGAGGGTGCTGAGGCGCTGGCACAGGGTGCCCAGAGAAGCTGTGACTGCCCCATCCCTGGCAGTGTTCAAGGCCAGGTTGGACACAGGGGCTTGGAGCAAGCTGCTCCAGTGGCAGGGGTTGGAGCTGGAGGAACTTTAAGGTCCCTTCCAACCCAAACCAGTCTGGGGTAAAGAAGGTGATTGTTTTGTTCTAAGGAATCTGAACTCAGCTGTAAATAACTCCTGAATTTATTATAGTGGTGCAATAAACCTTTCAAGAAGGCTTGAATTAAGTAAGCACTAAAGTCTAGCACATTTGTCCTTGCCCATATTTTACCTTGGGGTATTGGTCTCACTAATAGTACTTTGCATTCTAACAAAACCGAGCAGGAAAGACATGATTGTTATTGTAAGTTAAGAAGAAAAATCCAAACTTTCTTGTCCTGGGAAATAAAGCAAGGAGCAGTTTCCAGGTTTCTTTTACTTTGTTGACAATGAAACTTCCCAGAGAGCTCAGCAGGAAAGCTTAGATTAAAATCTGCAACTGCACTTGGGCAAAATGAGAAGCGAGTGACAAGAGAAACCTTTAAGGCTGTGTGATTTGTTGTTATTAGATGAGCAAACAGCTCTGCCTGTAATGAAGCAGCTGCAAAGGCTGCAAATGCTTCCCTTTCCCTTTGTAGAGCACCTTGTGAGGATCTGCATCCAACTCTTCCTGTCAAACTGCTTCAGTTCGAGAAATGCCTCTTCTCTTGCTTAATCTTCCTCCTGGAAGGAAATGTAGGGGAATGAATCAGAACAGCTTAAAACACTGCCGTGCCTCAGCCCCGGCGTGCCCCGCGCAGTGGGGTTCACACAGAGCTGAGATCCAGGGGTTCAGGTTAACCCAAAGAAACCCTGTTTAAAATGATGCTGTTCCTCAGGAGAATGAAAAACATTTTGAAATGATGCAGTTACTTTATTAAAAACAAAGCAAACAAAATCCAAATCTGTTGAATGCACTGAATTGTATTTGAGCCCTTCACTGCCAGAGAAACGTGTTCTGGTCACTGGTGGTTCCAGTCCAGGGGGAACATCCCATGTGCCATTTACAGAGCATCAGGGGTGAAGGAGGATGCTGGCAGCTGAAGCTGACCTCTGCTTGCCTCATCCTCAGCTCTTTCATTAATTGCACTGTTGAGTAAAGGGCAAAGGTAGAGCTTTGAGGAAAGTGAGCTCCAGCTCAACAGGGGCAGACGGAAAGAGATCTTTGTCCTGTTAGTGTTAATTTAATGGGTACGACAAGAAGCTGCAGCTCAAAACCATCTGGGTTGAAGTGTGGTGCTCGCATCGGTCAGGATTGTGCCCTGCTTTGAGGAATTAGCACTGGGGATTTACATGCTCTCCAGTGAGCCCCCAGCAATGGGACTGGAAAGGTAATGTCAGGGATCTAGCAAGGTCTCGGATGCAGATGATGACATTAAAAGACATTTGTTTAGTTGCTTGTTTTTGGAATACACTTGCTTCTGCTCTACCTTAATTCCCCGATTTGTTGCCTTCCTGCTTTGCTTCCTAAGAAATATTGCTATGGATATTTCCCATTAATTCTGGGGGGTGGTAGGTTTTGTGTGTAGCACAAATGGCAGCGTGTGACTTCAAGCAGTGGCCAGTGATAGGAGATTTCAATAGTGGGACTATTCTGTGTAAATATGCCCCTTGCAAGGAGGGAAAACTTAAAGCACTTCATGAGTAGGGGAGGCAGGACATAAAATCAGAGTTTAAAGCAAACTCCTGCTGAATTTAATTCTCTAGAAGCCTTTAAATTACTGTGTCCATGTCTTTTTTTACCTGTTCCCAGTGCTTGTCTGAGGAACGCTGTCGAGGATGCTCTCAGCTTCTAAGACACAGCTTAATACTCAGTTAACCAGGGAAAGGAATTGCTTGGGAACAAAACAGCAGGTCAGGGAGTTTGGCAGCTTGGCCAGAGGAGCATGTTGGTGGCTCTACCCCCCAAAAAAAGCTGTTTCAGTGCTTGGATCCTGGTCTCCTGCATGGATCCTGGCCTGGGTGGAGGCTGGCGGGAGTTTCTCAGCTAGGGACGGTGAATGAGCTGTGCCTTGTGATCATTTCTTCACTGCTGGTCTCATTCATGACTTCCATTGAGCACAATAATCTGTGCAACAATCAGCATTTCAACAGTAGGAATGGGGTTGGAATTAGCAAAGTGTTGCTCTGCTTTGAGCTGCTCAAGTGGGACTCGCCCGATAGGCCTTAAGAGCAGCACCTGCTTGTTCGTGTGTCATCGTGGGCTGGGTTTTCTTGGATAGTTCTATTCAGTTTAATGCAGTCTGGAGCATTTGGCTCGTCTCAACATGCATGCAAATGAGAACGTAAGAGTTGAGGCACCCAAGCGTTACCAGCAGTGGTAGATGGTGCTTGTGACCATGCAAGAAAGGCTAGAGGTGCTTATGTTTCAGTAAAGCACTTGCTGAATTTGAGCTTGGGTTGGGTCAAATTTACAGGTGCTTATTGGGAGAGGGGAGCTGAGATGGAGAGAGAAGGGAAAGAACTGAACTGGGGCTAAAAAAAACCTTCAGGTGCCAAATACATGTATGTTCATGCAGCTCTTAAATAGGAGTTAAGAACAAAACACCTTAACGTGACGTGATTGCAAAATCTGACGTTTTCCCCCATTTTGTGGGGTGAACTTGTGCTGGTATGGATAGAGGAAGAGGAAATTGCCCTTCAGAATGAGCTGTGCACAGATGAATATTGCTTGAGAGAAGAAAACCAGAAGTCACATCTGTACGGAGCTATTTTTAAGTGTCTATGGTTACTGGTGTAATGCTCTGCACCAGAATTAGGGCTCCCTGAAAGCAGTTACCACGCTGCTTTGGTGGCTTGAGAAACCTTCTGTTTCAGCTAAAAATAATTCCTAGATAACGGCCAGTTTGCACACAGGAGGCTTTCCAGTACTGCAGCGAGCAGCGTTAACACTGACGTGGCTGACGGAGGGGAGACTGAGATGAGCTCTTAGGCAGAAGCTCTTCCCTGTGAGGGTGCTGAGGCGCTGGCACAGGGTGCCCAGAGAAGCTGTGGCTGCCCCATCCCTGGCAGTGTTCAAGGCCAGGTTGGACACAGGGGCTTGGAGCAAGCTGCTCGAGGGGAAGGGGTCCCTGCCCGTGGCAGGGGTTGGAGCTGGAGGAGCTTTAAGGTCCCTTCCAACCCAAACCGTTCTGTGATGCTCTCACTTCTGTCTTATTTTACATCCCTTGAAGAAGCTGCAGAAACTCCACAGAAATGCCTAGATCAGGGCTCTGGGAGCAGCTGCTTTTCACAGCAGTAAATCAGGAACCAGAGGGCAGTTACTTTATGTGAATATATGATTTGGTTGCATCCTCCAGGTTTTATTTGGCAAACCCCTGGTGTGATCACAACTCCCTCGAAGCAGGATGAATTCACCTTCTCAGTTAACCACTGGGTGAATGGTGCTGGCTGTGAAAGCCCCACAATCTGCTCTTCACATCCCTCTGCCCTGCCACATGTTCCCTAAAGCACAAGAGCATCTTGCTTGTCGTGGCTGGGTGGGGGCAGAGGGTGCAGGGACAGATTAAGGGCTCGAGGCTGTGGCGCGCGTTTGGCCGCGTTGATAACAGGGCTCCGAGTCCTTCCCTGATGGCCACCAAATCTGCTCCGAGTATTTTGGGCCTGTGTGGGGGATAATTTCTGCTCCTGTCTCCATGGGAAGCCTGGTTTGAGGCCGGTCTGCAGGGAGGGGACGTGGAAAAGGGCTCGGCTCAGCGCAGGTCACACAAGCGCTTCTTGACGTTTCTGAAAGCATCGCTGTGGTTTAGCCAAGTGGCTCGGATGCTCTGGGCTTCCAGGCTGCTGCAGGCAGCTGAGGGCATAAGGAAACCACCTAGAAGCCCTTCTGCACCAGTAGTCTTCTTTTATGGAGCACAGTCATACGGGGATGCCACGGGTTGGTTTGCTAGGCGTATATATTTTGTGCATATATGTGGCCATCTGGGTAAATATAAATGTGTGTGGTAGAGCAGAGCCTAAAATAGGTTGAAGCTGATGTTCTTTCTGCCTCGTTTTCTGGAAGCCATCTTCATTATCCAGTATTGATGTGATAGCAGAGCTCGGCTGCTGAGATTGCTGTTGGCTCTCTCGAGTGCAGAGGGAAACAGTTTGCTTCCCTTTGGAACAAGGAATGAGCAGCAGCGCAGTGTCTGTGGAGCACACTTACTGCTTGATGAACTATTGAATGCAGCAGCAGTGGCACGCTCTGCTGGGAGCCAGGAGCTCTCATGATGGAATTAGAATGAGCATGTTACCTGGTCACCTGGTGTGTGCTGCATCACTCATTCGAAAGGAGCATGCCTCAAGTGCTTGAAGTTGAATATAAACACTGGTAGCGAGTCTGTTTTGAGCCAGAATCAATAGAATTGGGTCACATTCTTAGAACAAGGTTACTGTGGGCTCCACTTTGAAAAGCAGCAAGCTGCCAGCTTGGGTCTCTGTTCTCTTCCAGACAGAGCAGTCTTTTTAGCTGTTCTCTACAGCTGTCTACCCCTTACCCTATCTTTTATGGGCATAGGGTTTTGCAAAGTTGAATCCTTGTAGCTTCTTGCTCGGGGCAGCAGTCCCCACGCTCGTAGCGTGTTGCCAAACAGCTAAAAGCATAGTGACAGCAGGACAGTTGGATCTGTGGTACTGTGGGCTGCCCAAGTGACCGGTATTTCTCTCCTTCCAAACAGCACATCACGATCCCGAGGCCGGATCGCCCTACGGAAGTGCGGACCTTCACATTCTATCTCTCCAATATTGGCAAGGACAGCCCGCAGGGAAGCTTTGACTGCATCCAGCAGTATGTATCTAGGTGAGTGGGACATCAAGAGAAAACCCAGCCTTGGGTTTACCTTCTCTCCTGTAGAATCTTTTCCCCATCAGACCTGAACCAAACTGAGTACCTGTTCTGTCTTTTTAATGTGTTTCTGTGGATTTGGGGTAAGGAGGCACTCGCAGAAGAATCTGTTCACTTCTCAGCTTCTTTCTGCCCTCTTCTGTATTTAACACAACCTCCATTAGTCACCCATGACAAAGATGTTCCCATTTGCAGTGTTGGGAGTGTCTTTTCCATTGCCTTTCTTTTACAGCAATGGCAATATCCATTTGGATTGCCTTGGAAGCATACAGGATAAAATCACTGTGTGTGCTACTGACGATTCCTACCAGAAAGCAAGGCAAAGCATGGCACAGGCAGAAGAGGAGACTCGCAGCCGGAGCGCTATAGTCATCAAACCTGGGGGGAGATACGTAGGTAAGGAGCGCCTGGGCTTGGGGTGTCCTCACCAGCTTCTGAAGTCAAATGCTGACCTTTGCGTGACCATGGAAGTCTTTAGTAGTTCCTAATGGGAAGTGATTTATTAGGGTGCCCTTCTGCTTGGATTGTGACTTCCATGGCTTCCATCTTCACCCTGGAGCGTGTGTGGTGGTGTTTGTGTGTGGCCTCGGAGGGTTGTCTGTGTGCATTCATGTCGTTCTCTGGTGTTGCTTCCTATCTGTCCTATCTGATGCTGAGAACACACTGCTGATCCACCAGAAGCATCTGTGCTCCTAGAAAAGTCAGCTGCAATGTGCCACTGTTGTCACACATCTGGGCTGTGCCTGCACTTGAGGCCGTAGGATGCGACATCTAGGATGCAGATACAGTGCCCTTGTGTTGAAAAACAGATTAAAGCAGTGCTGCTCACTGCAGCCTTAAACAACCATCTTAGTGTGACAACAACAGGAGAGTGTTAGGGGAGGGAATAAAACTGTGGCAAGTATCAGTGCATTCCAGAAGGAGCCTGCACAGACTTAAGCTTGAGCTCAAGTCCCTGCTTAAGCTCAGTCTTCTCAAATATTTAGGGCATAAATACTAAGCAGGAAGCAGAATTTCAGGCTGGTGTGTTGTGAGCCAGCTGTTTCTCCTGCAGCCCATGGGATCTGTAGCCAGTCTCTTAGAGCATGTCTGTGATGAGAACAGTGAGTTGCAAAATGTAGAGCTGACCCTGACTCATTGTTTTATCCGCCAAGTGCTCAAAGCTGAGAAATCAGATAGTAATCAGGAAGGAAATGCATCGATTTCCTGTAGACCAGAAGATGATTTTGTTTAGCTTTCTCTCTGAGAACATTACAGTAAGTGGATGGAGTTGTTGGGCTCGTGAGGGAGAAGATGCTCAACACAAATTGCTTCCCAGAGAGACAGAGCAAAACTTCAGATTTAGAAATCCTCTTGCTAAGCCATCTCCTGCCCTGAGATGGAGGCACAGCCATGCACAAAGCAGTGGAGTGGAGTGCATGCTGCACAGAGCAGATGTCAGTGTTCCAGCCAGGAGGCGAGCACTGCTCCAAGAAGGAAGAGCCTGGGCAAGGACAGTCTCTGCTGGGATGCGCACGTACCTGGTGTGCCAGTGCCAGCCCCAGGGGCTGATTCCCCTGCAGGCTGGGCTCTCACATTGCCAGAACATGGAGCTCAGCACTTGAGACCTCGCTGGGGTCATTCCGGGCAGCTCAGATGTGGAAGGATTTATATGACACATTGAAACTTGGAGATAACAGAACAGTGTAGATGGGAACTAACACGGGTGAATATATATATGTATGTGTGTGTGTGTAAACAGGTAGCTGATATGCCTGCAGGGGATGTGTGTGCTCATATACACACTAAATGTGTGTGTTGCATCTGTTTATATGCACATGCATAAATAGGTTAAGATTTCACGTTCTGGCTTAACTGAGTTTTCTCTTTTCCTCTCATTGCACATTTTGGCTCTCTCCTTGAGTGGAAATGTCCCAGTGTGTTTTTGCTGTTCAGGACCTGGCCAGAGCAAAGCTGATGAATCTTGGCCCAGTTCTGGCAGTGAAGTCCACTTGATCTCTGAATTCAGGGATGTTTAACGTGGGAACTGTTGTTGTTCTCCCTCTGTGTTAGCTCAGCCCCGCCGCCGGTGGGTCGTGCTCACTTGCATCAGTGCGGTGCGTAACAGGGAGCAGGAAATGGGACTCAGTTGTGCAATCTGCAGTTCAGTAAAACAAACACTGCACACAATCACCAGTATCTTCAGATGACTCAGTTGAAAAGTGCTTCCTAGCAGTGGAGAGCTGCCGTGCTCCTAAACCTCCCAAATTCCAGCCGTAAATGCTGGGTGTTTGTCCCAGTGAAGGTCACTTGCTTGATCCAGAGGGGTTATTGATGGCGTGTCCCTGGTTTAGACCTTGGAACCTACACATTTTCTTCATTAATCTGCTTGTTGCACCTTTGGTAGCAGGAACCTGGCTTTGAGACCTGTTTCTGTGTTCAGAATAGTAAACCCCTTTGGTTTGTGTTTTCCCAAGTGATGTGGGACTTGGGCGAAGGGCTTTAGTTTAAGCTGATTTTTCAATAGGAATGGGGGAAAATGAATCCTTGCAGGATGCTGGCAGAAACCAAGAACCACATTTGGGAGAGAGTTGAGGAAGCTGCCTCTGAGGGCTCGAGATGAACTCTTGAGACATCTTTGTGTTCTCACGTGTATGTGAATGTATCAGAGGGCAAAGCAGTTGTTACTACACTGTAGAAGGGGTTATTCTATTAGACCAGACAGCGTACTAATGAATAGGCTAACGCTGAATATATCAGTGTTAGACCCCATTCATGGGGCTGTGTTTGGCAGGGGGAAGGGAGGTGGACCCAGCCCCATAAAGTTCCTATTGTTCTAAAAGCAGAAACATCTGCTGGAGTGGCGTTTGTGCTGAGCTCAGCAGCAGGGAGCCCGCTCCATCACCAGCTCTGCTCTTTCCACTCCAGATTTCAACTCGTCTACATAATAATGCAGAATTTTCTTCTCATTGGGAGGGAAAAAATGGTTAGATTAAGCATGGGGATACTTGCACTTGGGATAAATGAAAAGCTGGCAAACAAAGAGAGCTTTATATAAGCTTGTGGCCAATAATACTCAGGTTTGCAGAGCTTGGTGCTGCTGTTTACTTGTTACAAGCTTGTCGTGAACCATGAAGCTCAGGGGATGCTTGTTGCGGCAGCGTATCGGAGCGGATGGAGTGTGCTGGTTGTGTTTGTCCTTGGTTGTCATCTTCTGGCACTGCAGGTGGTGTAATGAGCTCCCTATACGTGTTGACAGACCACTGGCCTTTGCAAGGTGACTGCTGCACTTCACTATTCTCATCTCATTTTAGGCAAAAAGGTTCAGGTGCGTAAACCTGCACCAGGAGCTTCCGATGCTGTTCCCTCCAGGAAGCGCCCAACGCCAGTCAACCTTGCCAGTGCAATAAAGAGAGGCAATAGTGCCATTTCTCAGAGACCCTTCAAAGATAGGGTTGTGCACTTACTGGCACTAAAGCCTTATAAGAAACCTGAACTTATTCTCAGATTGCAGAAGGATGGACTTTCTCAGCAGGACAAGGATTTGCTGGACAACCTTCTGCAACAGGTTTGTACTCTGATGAAGGCAACCCTTTAGGTAGAGGGAAACGTCTTCTCAGAACAGTGGTACCTTCTGTGTCAGCCTGACCATGACCTGCCTGTCTCAGAGCTGCAGGCAGGTGTTCCTCTGCAGGCTGTGACCAGCAGAAGCTCACATGAATTGTGTGTACAGTACTTGTGTGTACGCCTTGGTTTAGGTGGCTGCAACTAAGCTGTATGATGTCAGTGCACCAGATCAGTTGCTTAAGAGGAGCACTTGGGGTTGGTCATGGTGAGAATGGCCTAACAGAGGGGTCTGCAAGCTGTTTGGGTTGTTAGAAGCTATAAATCTATGTCTTTTGATTAACATGGACATAAAGGAACAAGTTTTGTCTCAATCACGTAATGTTTCCTCTGGGAAGGAAAAACCACATCCCTCTCCACAAAGCTTTACGTGTTCTTTGGATTGTTCAGGCCTTTCCTGCTTAGAAGTGCAACTGGTTAGGTGTGAAGATCATGCAGCTTCTTGCAAAGCATATTATTTGTATGTCAAGTGTGAAAGCTGTCTCCAAGCTGAATCAGTTCTTTACACTTTGAGTCATGTTGAAGGTGCCATTTTAGGAATTGCAGTAAATACCTTTAATGCTCTTGCAGTGGAAAACACATCGTGGGGATTTATTTCAGTGCTGCAGCTGCCCTCTTCTGTGCTGGATGGTTTTCACCTCCTTTCCTTTCTGAAAGGAAAGCAGTTTGCCCAAGGGCACGGGGCAGCTCACGTTGAGAATGGAGTTCTGGCTGGCACAACTTGCACCTTCCCCTGTTGTTCACCCCGCAGCGCTGGTGTTCTCCTGAGCACCCTTTTGAATGCTATAAATAGCTTTGGGACTGGAACTGCTGTTTCTGATAATGACCCTTCAGTGATGCTCTGGCACATGGCAACGAGCTCGGCAGCGCCCGCAGTCCAGCCTGTTGGGCTCAATGCTGATCTGGCTGTAAATGTGGTGCTCGTAAACTTAATCTCCTTTCAGTGCTACCAGGGCTCCCATCCACCAGCAGGCACAGATAAGCTAAAAATTACAGGCTGCATTAAAGCTGCATGCCTAAATACGTCGAGGTGTGGGTTTCGTTGTGCTCCTGCATCTCTCAGAGGACTCTGTGTTCCTGCTGGCCTTTTTGCCTCATTTTGCAAGGTTTCTATTTTTGGGAAGCCTGGGGTGGAGCTTGCACAGTCCCACAGCAGCAAAACAAGGAGGTAGCAGCCCTCAGCCTCTGTGCAGGGAGAATGTGAGGAGTTTCCAGCTCCGGGCCTTGCCGAGCAGCAGCAGGAACCAGAGAGATTCCCAGAGAGCTTTTGCAAAAGATCCTGGCTTTGCTGCTGTCCCTTGGGCATGTTTGGGATCTCTAAAACACAGCTCCAGTGCTGCTTGGATTTTGGCTCGGGGTTTTGGAAGGGTGACAGAACTGAAAGGAAAAACAAAGTGTTTGTCATGTAAACTGATAAGTGCTTTCTATTTTTCGCTTATCAGGAGGGCTTTGCTGTGCGAGTTCTGCCGTTCGTGGAGTTTGAATATTGGGTCATAGCCTCCCTAAAGCAAAAGCAGAATTAACAGCCTCTTTGGTTAATTTAAGGCTTTTCACTCCCTCCCTTGCTTTTGTCAGTCTTCCTGCTGCATGGATAGTAGAGCATAGATAGCACAACCACCTCCTGGATGGGGCGAGTGAAGGAGAGCACTGATCCTTCCCCATCTGCACAGCACCTTCCAGTTTCAAGTTGTCAAACGGGGCGGCTGAAGCAGGGAGCTTGGAATGCAGGTTTCCCAGTTGATAGCCCAGCTCCCGGCGCAGCATTTGGCACCTCCCTATCCCTTTAGAAACACCACTGTAAGGCTGTGCCCTGCACCTGCAGTGCTCACTGAGACTGTGGAAGCTTCACTGGGGCTTTTGCTTTGTGCTGATGCTGTATTTATCAGCCATGTAGCAAGAAGCTGAATTCTCAGTCAAGCTGTGGAAAGACTGATCCAAGTGGGATAACTCTTAGCAAGTAGTTTCCATTCTAATACCATTCTGCTGCTTCCAGCGGTGTTTCCAATCCATGCAGGCACCACACAGGGCTTTGTAGGGAAATGACAAGTGATAGAGCTGGAGAAAGTGTCGGGAAGCTGCCGATGCAGAGTGGGATTTAGGTGCAGTGTAAAACCCTGCCTTCTAAACTGGTAATCCCAGGTTTTGCTCTTGCCCTGCAGTACCTTGGCAAGGTTCTCCTCTGTGGAACCCAGCAGCTGATCCCAGTGCACTGAACCGCACGGTGGGATCTGCAGGCTCCCGGGGCACTGTTTCGACAAGGCATTGGCTTCAGTGCTGCTTGAGAAAGTCCCTTTCTGGCCCCGTTTGGCTGCTTGCTCAGGAGAGATTATCTCTGGCAATTGTTAACTAAGCTGTTGCCGCAAGAGTTCCTGCATCAGCTAATGGACCGCTGCAGCCGGGTTATCGGCAGGGCTGAGAAGTGAACTGCCTGTTCCCAGGAGGGGTTGTTTGTTTCCAGGTATTTCCATAAACTGCTGTTGGACTGTTCCAGACTATCCAAGCTGAATAATCTGTGGAGGGTAGGACTTGCTTCCCAGTAAACGAGGGCAATGCCCAGGCACAGTTTGATAAAGTCATCTAAATAATGAGCAAATGCAGTATCAAACCTCTCCTTGTTCTCTGCCACTGTGAGCTGCTGCAGCGTTGCTACACCCTTGGTCTCTTTTGTTATAGCAAGTGAGAAAATGAAACCCTAACAGGCTTCATTTTTCACCTTCCTTTTGTTTCAGGTGGCAAATTTGAGTGCCAAGGACAGCACTTTCACACTGAAAGACTGTGTATACAAGGAAGTGCAGAAGGACTGGCCTGGCTACTCTGAAGGAGATCAGCAGTTGCTGAAGAGGATACTTGTTCGGTAATTATTCCATCTTCTCTCTAATGGCATCTGGAGCTTGAAAGTTCTGGGCCAGGTCAGTTGCTATAATCGGGGTGACTGAAGTCAGAGCGATGGTAAGTTGAGCGTTTGACTTGGTTTAACATCAGGTAAATCTCTCTGTCATGCAGGCAGCTGTAGAAGTTGACTAACCTCAACTCTCAGAGTGGATGCACTCTTCAGCTCAACCTAGTATCATGACTGAAAGGCAACCTAAAAACTAGGGGGAAAACACGGATGGGGAACAAAAGAGATCACAGTTCAAGTTAGCGGTGCCTTGAAATCCTGGGGATAAATGAATTAAGGCAAATGTGTCCAGCTCAGGTCTCCACTGAAGCTCTCCATTCCTTTTTCCATATCTTCTTGTACATGGCTTCCTGTGCAGACTGCCACGGGTGCTAAGGCAAGGAGAGAGACGTTGCAGCCACATCCCCCATCCTCAGCTGCTGTTTACCAGGGGATGCTCGTGTCCCCCTTGAGCCATTTGCTTTGGAGACTTTGCTGCTTCATTCCCGTTGTGTTACTGGGATGTTGGTTTGCTGCCTGTTTCTTGTGCTGCACGTGCTGTTAGTGTCACAGTCAGCAGGCAGGAGTCAACACACTTGGTTGAAGGAAGGGATGCATGAGGAAGCAAGAGGTGGCTCTATAGAGACAACATCCCTAAACACATACTGGGTGTCCTGCTGCCCATACAGCCTAACCCTCTCTGTCCAAGGGATGCCTGTTCTCATGTTCCTTCCTGAAAGCAGCCTTTACCAGAGTGAGTTGATAGATTTGTCTGTTAAGTGACGATTTTTTTCCTCTACAGATATTTTTCCTTAAGGGAAGCCTGCAAGCTTGGAAGCTTTTGGCTGGCAGGCAGCAGGGAAAGAGAGCAGATCTCCCAGCTTTCTAAAGGAGAGCGCTGCTCTGAGTGGTTCCGTTTCCCTCTCTGGGTTTGTAGTGTGTTTGTACTGACTTGGTACAGGTTTTATCATGCAGATAGAGACTTGACTTGGTTTTGAGACTCATTTGATTGTGCTTTTGGTGAAGCTGAAGTAGAGCATGCTCTGTTTGAACAGCTTCCATGATCTGAAAGCACAATTGTCTTGGAGATGAGACTTTGTTAAACCAACAGAAACTCGCACTTAAAGCGCTTTATTGTGCTGAAGAGAAATCACTCATTTCATGGCCTGGATGTTGAATTAGAATGAAAAGGAAGCATCTAAGTGCCATGCAGTCCTTATGGCTTCCACCAAAGTGAATTTCTCCCTGTCAAAAGCAATGTTTACTGCTTCTTTTCTAGAATTGTGGCATTCAGTTATGCACACGTCTAAAAATAGCCCTTGGAAAGGATGTATTCAACTGTGCAAACAAAGCCCCGCTCAGGCAGTGCAGGTAATGAGGCTCCAGAATGGAAAAAACATGTAGGGCTGAAGGCAGGATCAAAAACACGCAGAGGAAAGGGCACAAGCCCCAGACACAGCCTTTACGTAGCTGGCGGAGGCGGCCGCGGTTGCCTGGATCCAGCCAATTGTTAAATGGCCTCTTGGTTTTCAGGTCCACTTGCTGCTTGCTGGTTCAACGGCTGCAGCAGTCAGCACATCTGCCAACGTTAAACCCGTATCTCACGGTGTTTCTGGTAAACTGGCTCGGTTTCTGCTGGTGCTCTCTGCTCTCCAGCCTCTCAGTGTCATTGTGAAGCAGTTCTGGGCTGTTACAGAGCTGCTGGATTGAAAGGAATGGTCTCGATTCGCTTCTCTTTAAATCCCCCATCATTAACGCCCTGGGAGATGTGACAAGGTTGCTCAGTCTGGTCAAACGACATCCCCAAAGCCACTTTCACTGTGGTGTTCATGGGATATCACTGCTTCCCTTCCTGTTTTCGCAGTCTCCAAGGCCTTCCCTTGAGTTGATCCCTGGCTGTTGAGATGGTTCCAGATGAAATGAAACCAAGCGACCGAAGGCAGAGCAGTGGTGAAACTGCTGCAATATAGCCAAAGGCTCGAGCTCAAGGAAATACAGTCAGGTCTGGGGCTGCGTGGTCACAGTGACTCTCATTGTACCTTTTTTGCTACGAGAGGTTTCTGTTGTTTGGTCAGTATTGCAAATGCAGCCCAGAGTAGCACTGTTTTGCACAGTGCAACTTAAGAGTGTTATTATGAAGCCCTAAATGTAAATCCCAGTAGACCAATAATACCATAACAGGTCCTGTTAGAATCCTGCCCCTCCTGGAGCCAGAGGGGCTTGCTTCTATAAGAGGGCTCCTGTTCCTGTCAAGTGCTGGTTTAATGGTGCTAATGAGTGGAAGAACTTACTTCTCAACACCTGAACAGGACTTTTGGTCCCTTTCCACTGTGCTTGCTTTCTTCATGGCCTTGTGAAGTCAGGTTTAACTGGGGTTAGTGCCTGGTTTCAGTAATCTCTCTATGGACTGTTTTGCTAAGGTTGTAATTCATTTGTTCTGATACACTCCATCACCAGCTTAAGAGCAAAGAGGTAAAACTGTCAGAAAGCCAAGTTCCATTCCTCGGTAAGGAATCCCCTTGTATGTCCAATAACTCAACCTGATTCTTCCCTGCCTGCCACAACACAGCCCAAGGTGTTGCCTCCATCACAGAAAGGCAAGAGGGAGACAAGCAATTCCATGTAGTGTTGATGGATATTTTCCTGTAGTGGTTCCTCCTTCCTAGATTTTGTCCGAGATCGAAGCTGTGAGTGCCTGAACGAGCTGTGTTCATGGCATCTTCAAGCAGTCAGGATCTGGGCCCACAAAAAGGCTCTTTGCTTTGGAGGAAGACTCCAAACACCATCTGTTGGCTTTGTCAGGCAGGGGATGTGAAGAGCCTGGACTTGTGTTTTTCAGGAAACTCTGTCAGCCCCAGAACAGTAGCGGTTTTCAAGGAGAAGCACCTTCCCTGAGCCCACCCAAGGACAACGTGAACTCCAGCTCTCCTCCTCAGGTGGGTCATCCCTCTGCAAGGGTTGCTGGGGCTGTTTAGCACAGAGCAAGCAACCGGCCCCATCTGTTCTCGATGGGGCTGGCTGCTGGCCTTAGGTCCAGGCTGAGCTGCACCCTGTAATCACCTGCTGCTGAGGGCGCTTGGGTCAAGAGGTGGTTGGGGTTCAGTTCTGGTTTGTTAAGTTAGAGTCTTAATTCTGGGTTTCCTCAGCATCTGTTCCTCCTCTGGATGTGGTTCAGCCTATGGGGAGGATCTCTCACAGGGTGTCCCAGCTTTAGTTTTAAGGGCTGAGTTTTTGTCACAGCGCCTACCTCCCTCCTGGAGTTTCCTGGGAGAAGGAGCTTGTGTTTTCCTCATTACTAATAACTGACTGGAGCGAAGCAGTAATAAGCAGCTCCCAAACACGGCTGAGTTATTAAAAACCTTGACCTTTTGCAACCTAATTGCTGTGGCAGATCAGGGGCACGTTGCTCTACTCCTTGACTTGTGCAGATGCCAGTGCACGGAGCTGGGAAAAGTGCCTTTTGAGGGTTTCTCCAGGATGATGAACTGCAAAGGAGCTGCGTTTGCTTGGGTGTGAAGCAGGGCCTGGCCCCACTCTTCTTGCTGTCTCTTAGCACAGGCATTGCTTGCTAGCATTGTGAAATGCCAGGTTCCCTTCTCTGCTGTGGGTCAGCCCAGACAAGTTGAGTATTTATCCTCCTGCTGCCAATGGAATGTGTAATGCCTGCTTGTCTGGACAGACGCGCTGAGGATTAGTGGCAAAGAATATTAGCAGGTAAAGAAATTATGTGCTTTCTGGCTGCGAGAGGGAGGCAGCTCTCTATTGAGAGCAAGAACTGTGCAACTTGTTTGCCAGGTAGCTAATTCCAGATCTTCTGCTCTGCTGTGGGCCATGTTCGCTGTGGATAAAGAAGGGTCCCCTTCATTGGAGTTAGCTTGGAAAGCTGCAGTGCTGGGAAGAGGCTGGTCTGGGGCTTCTCTTAACCTGATTCTGACAGAAAGAGGTTGAAAAGGCCTCTTGCTGCTGGCTGGCCATGGTTTGAAAGGCATAGAGGTCTGTAGGGGGTGTTTGTGGTCTCCTGAGATGACCCCGTTGTGCCTTTGGGTGGTTGCTTGGTTTGGATCTAGCAGAGGCCAGTGAAACAGGGCCCATGGAAGACAAGTGTTTCCAGCAGTGCTTTTAACATGGCTCGTGTCCGGCAGCAAACCACAGACAGCTTCTTATTGTAAGCATTCACATCACAGAGCTATGATACTCCATAGCTGTAGTTCCTGTTTAGGGAAGGGGGTGTCTGCTGGTGGCTGCAGTCCTGGCAGAGGATTGGGATTTGGTAGTCTGGAATGTGAAATATTTTGGGGAAGTTCAGCTATGGGAGGAAAGCAAAGCAAAGGTTGGGCTGCAAGTTGTGAGGGAGCAGAGCAGGTATCACTGCATCTTCCACCTCGTAGCCAAAGAGGTGAGGTTGGTGAAGCTGGTGTTTGCTGGATTCAGAGACAGGAGAGTAGGAGATGGCAGCTCTTAGAGCTGCAGTCCAGGGGATGGCCCCTCCTTTGGGAGATGGACACTGTTGTGCTGGGGAGGCAGGTGGGGATGTTGCAGAGCCGGTTGGACACGCTGTCCCTGCCCCTTGAGCCCTGTGGCAGTGTGAGCAGCTCCTCTGTGTAATCACTGTGACGGGTGGGAAGGATTCCTGCTGCCGAGTGTGCCCTGAGACCCCGGGGAGCAAAGAGCAATAGGAATGGGGGGAAAGGAGCGGGTTGGTGGCTCCCTGTGAGAGCAGCCATGTTCCAGCCGGTTGCTCTTCCCTGTGAGGGTGCTGAGGCGCTGGCACAGGGTGCCCAGAGAAGCTGTGGCTGCCCCATCCCTGGCAGTGCTCAAGGCCAGGTTGGACACAGGGGCTTGGAGCAAGCTGCTCCAGTGGAAGGGGTCCCTGCCCATGGCAGGGGTTGGATCTGGAGGAGCTTTAAGGTCCCTTCCAACCCAAACCATTCCATGCTCCAGCTGCACTTCTGTGACAGAACAAACTTTCCATTTGCAACCCCATCACAGTCCTGCCTGAGACACCAAGAAAACAATACAAGAGCCAAAAGAAATAACCAAGCTATCGCTTGTTTTCCTCTGGGCACTAAATAAGCTCTGCTCAGAGTTCCTGCAGCCCCGTGCTGCCCAGCAGGCACCCACCACTGCACTGATGCCTCTCCAAGGTAATTTTTGGCTGGCTCCGGCTGGCCTGAGCCCAGTATCTGTAGCTCTGGCTCTGCATCGAGCTCTTCCTGCTGATGGATGGATGGGTTCTGCCACAGCGCAGCTTCCCCAGGCCAAGCCGCAGTCTGTAAGCAAAGGTATTGGCACATGGAGCTTCTCCAAGCCCTGCCTGCGAGTGCCCAGGTGGGGCAGATGGGGACAGTTGGGATCTGCTGCTCTCTCTGCTTTAAAAAGGGGGTACTTTGGGTCACGTTGGCTTCTGAAAGTGCTGATGTCCTTTTTTTGCCTTAAACTCTGAGAACTTGCCAGTTGACACGCTTCCCTCTTCCGCGCAGTGCCTCTTCCTTGAGAAGAGGAAGAAGTGCTATTCCTGGGTAAAACTGAGCACAGAGCTGGTAAGATCAGTTGGGAATAAAATGAACTTGTGAATCCCTCCCTGCTCCAGAGGTCTGAGCGCATCCTTCCTTCGCAGGGACTTGGAGAGGCTTTGAGTGTCGTGCCATGAGCAGAAGGATGAGTGCAGGACAGGGGTTTACTTCTGAAGGGCTGGATTTCAAATCAGAGGCTGGGAGAACAGGCTGGCTTGCACGGCCTCTGTATGACTGGTGCAGGAGATCCGTAATTGCTGATGGGATTGGGGTGGTCTATAAGCACTTCCACCAAGCCACGGGCTCCAGAGCAGCTTTTCAGGAAGGGGCTTGGGATGCATCAGCTTCTGGAGGACCTGGTGGTGCTGGAGCATGTGTGCAGGCCCAGGCTCCGAGCTGGGACACTCACTGGCAGCATTCCTGATGGCACAGCTCTTTCTCTGCGGATACTCCTTGGTTCTCTGGTTGTGCACTACCACCTAGTGGTAACAGCCCCCAGAGCCTGGCCTCAGGACCTCAGAATGACTTCCTCTTCCCTTTTCCTTCCCCAGAAACGATCCCAGCCTCTGGAGTTCATCGACCCCCTGGCCAACAAAAAGCCCAGGATCTCGCATTTAGCTCACAGGACTCAACCCACGTTCAACGGGAAGCTGAGCTCCTCCAACGGGAAGGACGCGCCTGCCCCTGCGCTGCCGCCGGCGCTCCCGGAGGCCGTGAGCTCCAGCTCCAGCCTCCCGGTGCTGGAGCTGCCCAGGCCTCACGATCCCCTTTCGGATGTCAGCAATGACCTGGCTCACAACGGCAGAGACTGTGAGAACCCGGAGCCGGCTGACAGACTGACTCACCCCCTGCCAACAGACTGTGCCCAGACCAGCAAACACAACTGCAGCTCGTACGTAAAAACCAAGAAGAAATCCAAAAAGCACAAAGATAAGGAGAAGGAGAGGAAGGAGAAGAAAACCGAAGAGAAATGCAAAGAGGAGAAGCAGAACTGTGAAGTAATTAAAAACGCTGACTTAGGTAGTGTTCCCCAGGAGCAGGTCACAGGTACGTGCACTCCCAGGGATGCTCCTGCACTCCCTGTGCCGAGATAAGGGTGGGATCAGCTCTGTGTGATTTGTGCTCGGGGTCTATTTGAGGAATTAGGCTGTATGTCCACTGGCAGAGAGCGTGTGAGTGAAGCACCATCACTGCCCCTACCTGCAGCCCAACAAACGTGCTTCCTCTCAAAAGGGGCTATCAGGTTTTTCCTGTCTAACCTTTCGTGCTGTTTGGAGCTGCCTCGGAGCGTGTCGTGTTTCTCCTTGTTAAATTAAAAGCTGTATGAATATCTGGGATGAAAGGCAGGCATCGGGATGTGTTGGTCGGAGCAGCAGCCCTGCCTGGTTCCTTACGGCTTGCATTTGGTGCTGTGATGACTCTTGTATTGATTTTAAGCTCGGTGATGAAACGTGAGTCACAAAAGCTTTGAATGTTGGATATAGCAGAAGTGACAGCTGAGTCCTGGGATAGACGTTGTTAAAGCAGGACACAACCAGCTCTTCCAGCCTGAAAGAGCTTCCTTGCTGTAGCCCATTATTACTCTGATCTCTCCCTTTGAGGACTACCACAACAGTGAATCTCTTGCCCACTGAGATGCAATGAAAATGTTTTCTCCCAAACCAGCCTATCTCTAAGTCAGTTCTGCAAAGTCTTAGAGCAGAGAATACACATAGGCCAATGCAGTCCATCACCTTGCCTGCTGCTTTCGTGTTTCCTGCTGTTTCACTGGGCTTTGATAGACTCCCAGAGCAGTTCCCTGCAGTCCCCATCTGATGCTAAATGTCTTTTTGTATCCATCTCGTTTCCCTTTCTCCCGTTACTGCTTTCAAAGTTCCTCTTCATGCTTGGTGCATGGAAATGGGCCCATTTTGCCTCACAAAGGCAAATAACTTCACATGGAAACTGATTTGTTGAATTCCTGGGAAGGGAGAGAGCTTCATGGGACATTGGGGTTAGTGTCTTCTTTTCCATGTACCTCGTGCCTGGAATGGGGGTGAAGATACACCCACACCTTCTCCCTGTAGATGGGTGTCTTTGTCAGTGTTCCTTTGTACCACAATACCCTGAATCCTTTGGGAAGTTGCTGACCCTTTCCCACCTTTTCTGCTTGACAGCCCTTTGTTCGTGGGGTTTGTTCCTGCTGCACCCTGATGGATGGGAGGTAACAAATCCGAGCTGGATTTGGGAGCGAGCATAAACAGGATGTGGTCAGTGAGTGGCTGCTTGGGCCTTGCACAGCCAGCTCACGTCTGGCTGGGATCTCTTCCTTCTGCGCCTTACTTCATGCCGATAACTTGGGCCTAACCCTGCTCCTTTGCTCTGCAGCCAAGGGCTGATGCCTTCTCCAGGCCCCCCTGGTCCAGGGGCTGCAGGGAAGCGGAGTTTTCCCGGGGAGGTTTGTTCAGGAGGCTCTGGAGGGACCTTCAGGCTCCTTTCGGCAGTCAGTAGGTGGCACTCACAGGCAAAATAAACCCTTTAAACCTCCTGGTTCTCCCTTCTCCTCCACGATCTTCCTTGCCCGCGTTCCGGCTCTTCCTTGCCCACGTTCTGACTCTTCTTCCCCATGTCTGCATCTTTCACGCTGGTGGTCAGGTAGGGACAAAAGCAGGGTTGGCTGCAGTAGGAATTTGAGGCTGGGGCGTTCAGAATGACGCTGGGTTTTCTGCCATTCTTCCATTCTCCTCAGGAAAGCTTTTCCATGGAAATTCAGGGGGAAAACAGCTTTCAAAAAGCTAGAATCAGGCTGTTGCTTTTACTTGCCTGGCTTCATTCCTTGGGTGCTTCGTGCTCCCTACAGTTCCTCTGGGTAATGACTGTACAGTGGCAGTGTAGGTGAGTGCAGCGGTGGGTGAGGCGTGGGGCTCACACCTCCCTTTCCTGTGCATCTCTGGGGCGATGGAGCAGTCAAGGCTCTGCTTACTCTAAGTAACAGACTTGGAAAGAAGAAACACCCTTCTGCAAAGCACTTGAGTTCAATCCTTTGCAGCCTTCTCCACTTGCCTCTTATTTTACTGCCTGCTCATGGATTTTCTGCTTAGGACTTGAAGTCTAATACACAGTCGGTGAGAAATAGCCCATTTCAAAGCTGTATTCAACTGCTTTCTTCCTCCAGGCTAATAATCCAGCGTCTGGATTGTGTTGAGGGATGGGGCTGGGTTTAGGCTCACATTCAGAATCCTGTTCTTCCTGAGGTCTTTGGTCCATTCACTTAAGCTTTGCTTGATTCATGTTTCTTCAGCTTCAGAGAGCAGAGAGTGCTTGGATTTGCCTACAGGGAGGTGAGGAAAAAGCTGTCTGCCTTAGGAACCTCTCTGTTGTACCCTATGGAAGTCTGGAGCATTACGAGTAGGAGTCTGAACCTGTAGATTAGTCACAGGGATCTACATAGTGTGAAATCAGGAGAGAAGTCCCTGCACCTTGCTCAGCTCTCTTCTGCTCATAAACCTGTGGTGCACTTCAGCAGTGGTGGGGTCACTTCTTCCACCCTGCACACAAGGTTTAGGAGCTTGGCTTGTACTAAACTGTGTATTGCAGCTGAGGTTCTGAATGGGAAGTTGAATTGTGCAGAGCTTTGAAGTGTAATGTTGTCTATAAACAAGTTTTCCTTCTTTTCCATCCCCCCAGGTTTAAATGGAACATGCAATAATTCTAGTGTACCAACATCAACTTCAGAAATGCCAGATTATTTATTGTAAGTATATTTATCAGTCATACCATCACTTTGGGACCATGGTTCAAGCTAAAAATCACAATACTGGGGATTTGTGTCCATTATTTCTTGATAGAACTTTCAGGTTCTATCAAGAGAAACTATTTATGAGGTTACTCATTTAAAGAAAATGAGTAACTGCACCTTGGTAGTGCCTTAGACTACGCTTGATCTCAGGTCTGTTCTTTACCTCCTCGTGGAGCTCAGGGTTATCTTCCCATGAACTGGTTGTTAAAGTACTTCCAGAAACATCCCGTGCCTTGAAGGGGTTTGGAAGGATTAAACATCTCCATGTTCCAGGTGGGAACTCTGGGAGGAAATGATCTGCTTTTGTGTTACGGAAGACAGAGCGAGACAGGATTTTGAGAGGTTGGCTCATTCCTCCCCTGTTCAGAGCCAAGATCATCTCCATAAAGCAGTGAAATGCTCTTCTCTGCGAGGTTACAATCTGTGGGTTGGGATGGGAGTTATTTCACCTCTTGACTTCTTAAACAGATCCCCTTGAGGTTAATTAAACAATACACTCATCTGCTGGAGCTCAGAAACCTGCATAAACCCAACCCTGTTACAGGCAAAGCTCCGGTAGCGAGGAGATGAACCTGTGGCTGATACTCCCTTGGGCACCTCAGCCTGGGGTTTTAATGCCGTCACTCAGGGAAGAGATGAAGGAGAAGGAGGTAGAGGAGGCCTCCATCCCCTCCGCTCTGCAGGCACAGTCACTGGAGCTGACTGGAGGAGAGATGGGGTTCCTGGGTGGTTGCACAACTGTTGGCTGGTCAAACAGCCACTTGGAGGGGACATTTCCAATGCCATTCAGATGATTGCAGGCGCCTGTTGGTATTTTCTTGCAACATGTGCAGATCCCTCCCTTAGAGGGATATTACAGCTCCTCAGTCCACCTCCAAAGGAATAGCGTGAGGTTTATGGCCTCCTGTAGGGTCTGTTGTCTCACCTTTTGGTACCATCTGGCTAGTTTGAGGGTGAGCTTCTTAAATTATAAGAGCCGTTGCTGCTGTCTTCATCATGGAGGCATGTGTGTTCATGTGCTTCCATGGAGTGCTGCGGTCAGCTCTGGGGCCCCCAGCGCAAGAAGGACGGAGAGGGAGATGGAGCCAGGCTGAGAGAGCTGGGCTTGTTCAGCCTAAATCCCAGCTTGATACCAGGTTAGCTTATAGGTGTTCATGCACTGAGCTGGCAGTGCTGCAGGCAGTGAGGTGGCACATTAGAGTCATCACATAGAAAAAGCTGAGTTTTACCATCAGAGAGGAGCGGCTGCTGGGCCTTCTGCAGCATTCCAGGTTTAATGGCTTTTTGTTGGGCTGAAGAACTTTCAAAGGGCCTCAGAGGCACATCTGTTAAACAAGAGCTCTTGTGTTCACTTCACGTTGGGTATCTTCAGAAGGTAGAGGAGATACAGTCAGTCTATTCAGCGTGGCTGCTTGTCGTGTGCTTGCCACGTAATCTTCCTGTGAGCATTTTGCAATGATAGCTGAATGCTTTTTGTGTTCCTTTAAAGACTCTTAACACTGGAAGCATCGTATTCCTGCTGTTCCAATGGTTGGCACAGATGCAGAACTCCATGTTCTGCAGGACAGCGGGAGTTAGAAAAGCTGTAGCAGTGCTATCTGAGTGTCCTCCTACACCCTCAGCTGCTCCCAGGTTTTGCTGTACCTGCATATTCCACACTTATCTGGTATAGATAGGAGATTTTGGGAGCAAACACTGTCTTGTTCTGCACAGAAGTCAAGGCAATAATGCTGATGGTTACCTTCTCACTTCTGTAATGCAAGTTGAAGAGGTTGTATTTTGTTTTCCAATGCAGTCACCTGCTGGACTGCACCTGGGCTGGGCATTGCAGTGTTCACACTGTGAGAGCAGCTTTCCTAAGCCAACAACTCCCTTATTCTCCCTGCAGAAAATACGCAGCCATTTCCTCCTCGGAGCAGCGTCAGAGTTACAAGAACGACTTCAATGCAGAGTACAGCGAGTACAGAGACTTGCACGCCCGGATAGAGAGGATAACGCGGCGCTTTACGCAGCTGGATGCCAAGCTGAAGCAGCTCCTGCAGGGCACTGAGGAATACAAGGTAGAAACAGCACTGAAAAGCCACTTCTACAAGTGGCAACGCTGCCACTCGGTGCAGTCACTGTGGACGTGGGGCTCTTGGGGCTGGGTTGGTGGCTGCAGAACGTGCAGGCAGCTTGACAGCTCTGAGGACTGTTCTTAAAACAGCTCTGTGTTCTTTCGGTTTCGGGCTGGAGCACACATCATGGTACTTGTTGACAAGGAAAGGCCTCAGTGAGACAATTGGTGTCTTTAGCCAAAAGCTGCTGGAAGCTATTAGTGTATCCCAGCCAGAAAACTCATACTTGCACATATGGTAGCATATCGGGGCTGGAAGGGGAGTTAGCACGGGGTCATCTGTTGCTCTGGAATCTTTGATCTTAATAATGGAGCATTATTTGACTTGTCAGGCTGATTTTGAAAGAGCTTTAGCTATTCATTATCTTGAGAAAGTTAAGTCTCACTGAGTATAATAAACAGATTTTTACAGAGCACCTATTGTGCTAAACCCCTTTTCCTCCCTCCAACATCCTTCCCCTCTCCAAGAAGTTCAGTGACTCCTCACTGAGTTCTCTTTCTATCCTGGGGAAAAAGGAGTCTGGAGTTTTGGAGGCAATGGCAGTTATTCTGCAGTCCAGGTGCCTGTTACAGGTAATTCCCGTGGCTGGGGAATGGGGCCTGATCCTTCCAGTACTTGTGGTGTCAGCACCAATATAGTCATGGAGTCATCGAGGTGTCGGATCTCATGGGAGGGAGTAGATTTGGGTCGTTACTTAGAGGAAACGTGGACATTGAGCCATCAGGGAATGGCACCAGTTGCAGTAGGGTGCAGGACTCTGGAATGTAATCAGCTCTCTTTTCCTTTTTAGACCATCCATGATCAAATTTTACAGGAATACCGGAAAATTAAAAAGGTAAGGAAAAACAGCCACAAAAAAACAGGCTTTTGGGTGGTGCCTCTGGTGTGACTGAAAGAGATGGGCACTTGCCAAGTGCAAATCCCAGTTCTGAAGCCATTCTAGCAGATCTTTGTTCAGCTTGAGCCTGTCCCAGAAGTGGTCTTTTCCTGGATCAGAAAGGGTCTGGGGGGGAGCTGGGACTGCTCTGGGATCCTGGGAAGCATTCAGCCTTGTTAGTGGCGTGCCAGCACAAGAATGAATGTGTTAAATTAGTGCCTTTATCCCATCAAGTGAAAGAACAGCCTGTATTTCAGAATGCACAGGCTGGGTGATAACAGCATTCACCAGGGTCCTCCAAGTCTTGGGGTCTGCTGCTATGTGGGGAATGAGCTGAGGAATCACTTGGGTGCATAGTCCCCAGTGGGCCATGGTGCATGCAGAATACTTCCTATCTCTGTATCTGTATCTAAAGCATCCATACACCAGGGGTGGTTTGTTTTCTTTTCAATCTATGGATACAGAACCGTGTTCTCCCGAGGGATTTAGGAGCTTTTGGAAGAGATTCCCTGTGTGTTGCAAGCCCATCTTTTTTGTAAAGCTCCCAGGCTTGCACAGCTTGGGCAGGTGATGCCTCCTGGAAGCTGAAGTGTGCCCAGGTCAGGCTGAGCCCTTTGAGGAGGCTCCTGGAGATGGGTACTCATGAGAAGGGATTTTGTTCTTTACCTTGTTTGGCCAGAGTGGGTTCATTTTAAGTAGGCATCTACTCCTCCAGCTAGAAAAGCTTCAGTCCGTGGTCAGCCATTGATGCTCTGAGGTCTGGTGGCCTCGGGTCAGCATGGGTGTCACTGAGTTGGGAAGAACTGCCTCCCATCACCGCGTTTTCGTTTCTCTTTACAGACTAACCCCAATTACAGCCAAGAGAAGAACCGCTGCGAATACCTCCACAACAAACTGGCTCATATTAAGAAACTGATAGCAGAGTATGACCAGCAGCAGTTCTAGCTGGCGCTGATCTGGACTGGGGAGGGCAAAATAAAAGACACCCGGATGTTCCGTTCCCTTTTGTACAACTAGATTCCTTTCAGAGCGTTAATTCCTCCTGGTTGAAGAAGTTGGGGATGACTTGCGATGATGCTGAAGCTGTCCTGGCCACGTCGGAGCTGGGTTGCAAACCCAGTGCCTGGCATGGGCCTGTTGGGTTTTAGCCTCTCTGAATGTTGGAATGTAACAAATGGCAAACCAGAAAACACATAAAAAACCCCCTCTGCTTATTTGAAGCCAGCGTTTGACACTTAAGGGAAAACTGACCTAAAGTGACCGAAGCTCCCAAAGGTTAAGAATCAGTAGTTTTCATGGATTAAAGTTTGGCATGAAGTGTAATTTTACCCAGGTCCACTGGGTTACAGTAAATTGTCCTTCAGATGGTGAGGAACTGGAATGCTGCTAGGTGACCTCCTGCTCTGGCACCTGCGACTGTTCATATGCAAGCTGTCTGCTCCACATGGCACCGTGTTAAATACACCAAGTACCCAGAGCTCTCGTTGTTTGTTCCTGCTTTTGTCATCTCCGGTGTGTTGCTCTCTTGAGGTGGTTGTGTCAGGAGGAGGGGATCAGCCCCCGGGCTCCTGCCCCATGGCCTCGTGCAGGGTGGATCCCTGCTGTGTAAATCACAGCCCCTCTTTCCTGTTCTCCACTTGTGTGTCTGGAAGCAGCGGGTGGAAGTGTCTTGCTGTGACCTCCCCAGCATGCGTGGGCCAGTGCCTGCATTAACCTCCACGTCCCAGGGCTGGGAAGATCGAGACCTGTCTTTGACTTTTGTAACTTTCTACCAAGGCAGCCAATTTTCTTAATTGCTGATGAGACTTTGGTCTATTTTTGTATGGAAAAAAAAAAGGACAAAACAAGCATCTTTTTCTAAATCTGTGCCTCCCTTTCCCTTTCAGGCCGAGTGTTTCAGACCCTTTTCCTCTCTTCCAACCGCAGTATTACTGAAGCTTATCGGATAGTGTCCCAGAGGAGTTGCCACCTGTACTGACCCATCAGAGCAGAGGAGGTGGGAGGGACACACACACACACACACACACACGATGCTTTCTCCTTCTGGTTTTTGTGTCTTTCCAAAGAAGCAGCAGCAGAAACTCGCTCTGAGAGCAGACACCAGAGCCATGAGAGCAGTAAGGTAGCACTTTCCCATGCGGGTCACTTCCACTCTCGTGCTCTATCAGCCAGCTTCTGCTGCAGTCTTTCTTCTTGATTTTTGTGGTTTTGTTTCTGGACTTGAAGGGAACATTTTGAAGAGTATAGCCAGGGTGTGAGAAACACTCCAAAAAGCACAAAGGTGGCCTTTAACTCTGCTGTTTCTTTCTCTCCCCTCTCCCCTTTTTAATCCTGCCAGCCTGCGTGATTTGACTTCTTCCCGCTTCCGTTTATCTCAGAGTAAAGGATTCCTTTCCCGTGGCATCTCCTTCCCTTGGAGGTTGCACTGAAGAGTCTTTCACCCTTTGAAGGAGAGTGGAATGGCAGAGTTAAGGAGGGAAACAGTTCTGACACAAGGAGGATTTGATCCTTTCCCTGCTCTCCCCAAAAAGTGGGTCCATCTGCTGTATTGAAAACGAGAAGAAATAATTCCTAACAATTCCATTCTGGCTGCATGGGTTTTGCTGCATTGTCCAGCCAGAGGCACCGCTTTGCTTTGTCACACGCTGTGCTCTGAGTTTCTCTCCCTGTAGCATCACCTCAGCGTTCACCAGGACTTTGCCATCCCATTCTCCAAACAGAGCCTGCGCCTGAGCCCCTCGGGCCGTGGTCCATGGACTTGCACAGCCACCTTGTTCTGCTGCTCTGCAAAACCAAACCCGCTCCCAAACGGGGCAGTGGAGGAGAGGAGGGAAGAGATGTGGTGCCTAAGGAGCACTGTGGGGTGAGCACCCCAAAAGCCTCACTTAGGGAAGTCCCAACGAGCATCTCTGGGCTCGGGGAACGCTTTGGTTCCATCTCTTCTTCTCCAACGAAAGCCAAGTGGAGGTGAGGGAGATGCTTCTCCTGCAGCTCTGCCCGTTTGTGGAGCGCTGCTGCCTCCTGTGCTGCTGCTCATCAGGGAAAACTGGAAAATGCACATTAAAGGCAAGGAGCTTTTGTCCAGAAGACTTTGTCCTCCTGCTCGGTGGGCTCTTGCCACGTGCTCGGTGCACAAGTCTCTTGAGCAGTAAGTGGTGGCTGGTGCCCATGTCCAGGCTCCAAGTCCAACAGAACTCCCTGTGCACTGAGGTGGCTTTCCCTGGCGCTGCAGGGATTGGGATTCACTGCACACCCCAGACCTGCGAGCGGTTCCCATGCGGCAGCAAGGCCCAATTCCTGCTTTTCCCAGCCCGAGCTGCGGGGCTCGGTGGGACTTTGACCTCCAAGTGGTGCATGAGGAGCTCCGGTGGCAGAAGGGGCAGCAGCTGCAGCCCCAGGATGAGTAAATCCTTCCATGGAAACACTTCTTCTGATCCTTAATATTTTGAATGGGGTTTTCTTGTTGCTTTGGGGGGGGGGGGGGGAGGGATAGAGATGGATCCCGATCTTTATACATCTGCTATAAGATATTTTTGCAAACAGAGTTGTATACAGAGCTGTATTGTGTACATTGACATGTATATTCTGGAACTTCTAAAATTTGAATATAAAAAAAAGAGAAACCCTGAAACTATTTAATGAATATCCAAACTGTGAGCCCCAACTAAGCATCCACCACCTTCCCGCTTCCCTTTTCTTTGGCCTGTGTTCAAGAGCTGTAGTCAAATCTGCCTTTTCCTTTCTTTTTCTTTTTAGAAATGATGAAGCTAGGCAAATTTTGTGCTTTTTGGGTTAACTAGAAACCAGTTGTAGGTGATTAAGTATGATCTTAACTTATTGATACTGTGTTTTCCTTTGTAATATTGTACTGTGGATAAAAACTATATTGAGCCATGGAGTTGGAGTTTACAAAAGAGCTTTTCACTTTGCCAAAATGTTACAGTTTAAAGGCAGCATAGTCTTCAGCTTTCCTAATCTTTTCTTAAGAGCTGGTGTCTTTTTTGTACACTGAGAAGCTGAATGCTGATTTTGCAACATATAATAAATTCACTGTATTGGAAAACAAGCAGACAATAAGGTTGTGTCTTTCTTTTCAGTGCTGCTTAACTGTGAGGGAACTCGACAGGGAAAGGTGATAAATGGCTGGCGTGGAGTTGGGAAGCAGGAAGCTTAAAGGAACCGAGGCAGTTGAAGTGTCAGAGCAGGCGGTAAGAAACAGGAGGAAGGTGCTTGGTGTGGCCAAGAGCAAGGGCATCGTTCCCCTTCCCAGTGGGATCGGCCTCTCCATCCCGTGCCAGGAGCTGGGGTGTTCCTGCTCCAGCAGAGGTGGCTGGAGGCTCTCAGAGAGGCACCGAGCCCTGGTGCTGGTGATGCAGAGTTGCAGCCTGGAGGGGTGCTGGCAAGCGGGATCCTCACTGCTTCCCTCGGGATGGGCGATGCTGGAGCTCCCTGGGCTATGGCAGCACGTAGCCCCCGGGGAGCCTCCAGACCTGCTTCTCAGGTGCCTCCCTCCGGCTCCTGGAGCCGGGTTTGCCCCGTGCACACCCTCTGTTGGGTGAATCACATCCATGGGGAGCTGGAATGGGAACGGGCTGGCTGAGCCTGGCACAGCCGCTGCCTCCCACCTCCACCCCCGGCCCTGACTCATCCCGCTGGAGCTCGGGATGCAAATAGCTCGGCTGCAGTGAGCCCCTGTCCCTTCCTCTGCGGGCACAGCGCCTGCTTGCTCGGGTCCTGGCTCTGCTGCTCGCTGTGCCTGGAGCATAAAATCACTCGGTACCAAAGTACCCTCTGAGCAGCTTCTGGTTTCCTTCTGCTTTGGGACCCCCTCCTCTTAACAGAGTGTGAGAGGCACAGGTTCACTGGGCTGGAGCCCGCAGGTGTGGGCAGAGGATCTTGCTTGATCCACCCCTATCCCCAGTGAGCCTGTGCTCACCTGCAGCTCGCTGGGTTCAGTGCAGGGTTCTGGGTTCTACCTGCAAACAACAACAGAATCCCAGCCTGATTTGAGTGGGAAGGGGCCTTAAAACTCCTCCAAGTGCTGTCAGAGGGATGTCTTGGCTGTGTTTGAAGCGGGAGATGGACAGGGAGGTCTTTGGTCCCGTCTCACCAGCATTCATCTCGGAGCTGACACAGCAGCAGGAGGTGATGCTCCCCTGGGTTACGGAGCCAGAGCTGACCTGAGCATCAGCTTTCAGTTGGAGATGCTGCTGCTGAGCCCAAGCCCCCTCCCACCACCTTTAATTCCTCACTGGGGTGAGCCTCACCCCTGGGGTGTTCATCGGAGGAAAGGCTGGCTCCTGGGATGGGGCCGCTCGCCCCGGCGGGGTCCCTGCCCCTTCCCATCCCAGCTCTCCTGGGGAATTCCTCTGCTCCGGCCGGGGTCACGCTCGGAGCTCATTAACTCCGAGCAGCCCCAGTGGAAATTTACTGGCTGCGTTCGCTGTGCCAGAGCCAGGCGGGACCCGGCGCTGCCGGCACTGGGGACCGCGGCCAGGCCACGGGAGCAGCAGCTCCTGGAGCCTGTGGCCGTGTCCCCCACACCCTGAGCCCGGGGCTCTGCGATCCAGGGCAGAGCCGGGAAAGGGGCCTCTTGGCACCGCAGCGGGCACAAGCCCGGGGTCAGGCCCGTGTGGGGCGGCGGAGCCGATCCCGCAGCATCCTCCATCCCCGGAGGGATGCCGGGAGCGCGGCAGAGCCTCCGTGGGGTTTTTCCTTGCGCACCGTTTGCTCCCGGCTTGTTTACAGGAGGAGGCTCATCGGAATCATCTGTCCCTGCCACGCTCCGATGGAGCCGGTCCCTTTGCCAAGCAGCTGCTGCACCTCCGCAGCCCAGCAGGAGCACCCGGATCCCTCATCCCCTCTGTCCCTGTCCATGCGTGGGTCCGTCCTTGGGCACACAGCGCGTGGAGAGTGATGGCACAGGGATAGGGAGGGGAGGACATGGAGCTGCGAGCTGCCAGATAACAAAGGGGCAGAGCCTGGGAATTGCTTTACACGAGGGGGGAAAAAACCCAACTGTGAACGGAGATCAGGGAATGCACAAATGTGGGGCTGCTTGGGGTGGCTTTGGGGAGATAAGGGGGGGTCCTGCCTGTGTTCCCCCACCACTGAACCCTTCCCAGCGCACGGAGCATCTCTGCCAGCAGAACCGGGCTCTGAACCTGCTTATGATGAACCACGGGGGAGTTGGTGCTGCCCTGGCTCCTGCCGCGGGGGCTTCGTGCTCCGGATGCCCATCTGCTGGGATGGGCTGGGGTGGGCTGGTGGGGGGGGGCACCATTGCCAGGCGGTCGCTATGGCTCCGCGGCTCCCCGCCAGCCCCCGGGCTCCGGGCCCATGGACACGTTGGGAGAGCGGGAACAAGGGAGCCCTGCTCATGCGGTGCCGAGTGTGGGAGGAGTGGGAAGGGAGTGTGGGAAGGAACAATGGTGGGAGTTATGGGAGGGGGGCAAAGGGAGGAGGGGGGGGGGGGGGGAAGGAAAAGCAGTGGAAAAATACCAGTTGTGGGCCCCTGGCAGCGCTGCCGCCCCCCCCGCCCGGGATTATTGTACAAAGAAATGTTATTTTTGTTTCAATAATTCGCTGAGGCATTGGCATTCCAGCGCGGGGCTCGGTCCGCGCTCCAGCCCGGCACCAAGGGATCATTGTTCCTCCATGGCCAAGGGGCCGCACGCCTCCTCCCCGTGTGTTCCCCCCCCCACACACACACCTCGCCCGTACCCCGGCCCCACCGCGGCCGCTGGCAGGTGCCCCCCGGGGGCTGTCCCGTTTGGGCGCATCCCAACGCGGTGTCCGTGTCCCCCCCACCCCGGGCCCGAGGCGCTGGGTGGCGGCGGGAGCGGAGAGCGAGGGTGGGAAGGGGCCGGGGCCGCCCGGGCGTTGCTCCTGCTCCGGGGGCTCCTTTGAAGCCCATTGAAAGGGAGCGGAGCCCCCGGCACGGCCCCCGCTGCTGCGCTGCCCTTTCCCCGCAACAGCCCCCCGGGAACACTTGTGGGGTGCAGGCTCCTGGGGACCGGCGGCTCCCCCCCCCCCCGGCAGCGCTGCGGGGCTGGGGGTGATGGAGGGGGACAGAGTGGGGGTTGCATAGCCCCATAGGGGCTGCAGGGTGCCATCAACTTTGTGATACCCATAGGGGCTGCAGGGTGCCAGTGCCTTTGGGGTGCCCATAGAGGCTGCAGGCTGCTGGTGCCTTTGGGATGCCCATAGGGGCTGCAGAATGTCATCGCCTTTGGGGTGCCCATAGGAGCTGCAGGGTGCCATTGCCTTTGGGGTGCCCATAGGGGCTGCAGGGTGCCAGTGCCTTTGGGATGCCCATAGGGGCTGCAGGGTGCTATCGCCTTTGGGGTGCCCATAGGAGCTGCAGGGTGCCATTGCCTTTGGGATGCCCATAGGGGCTGCAGGGTGCTATTGCCTTTGGGGTGCCCATAGGGGCTGCAGGGTGCTATTGCCTTTGGAGTGCCCATAGGGGCTGCAGGATGTCATCGCCTTTGGGGTGCCCATAGGGGCTGCAGGGTGCTATCGCCTTTGGGGTGCCCATAGGGGCTGCAGGGTGCCATTGCCTTTGGGATGCCCATAGGGGCTGCAGAGTGCCATAGCCTTTGGGGTGCCCATAGGGGCTGCAGGATGTCATCGCCTTTGGGGTGCCCATAGGGGCTGCAGGGTGCCATTGCCTTTGGGATGCCCATAGGGGCTGCAGGGTGCTATCGCCTTTGGGGTGCCCATAGGGGCTGCAGGGTGCCATTGCCTTTGGGATGCCCATAGGGGCTGCAGGGTGCTATCGCCTTTGGGGTGCCCATAGGGGCTGCAGGGTGCCATTGCCTTTGAGATGCCCATAGGGGCTGCAGGGTGCTATCGCCTTTGGGGTGCCCATAGGGGCTGCAGGGTGCCCGTGCCTTTGGGGTGCCCATAGGATCTGCGGGGTGTCATCGCCTTTGGAGTGCCCATAGGGGCTGCAGGGTGCCATTGCCTTTGGGGTGCCCATAGGGGCTGCAGGGTGCCATCGCCTTTGGGGTGCCCATAGGGGCTGCGGGGTGCCGGTGCCTTTGGAGTGCCCGCAGGGGCTGCGGGGTGCCGGTGCCTTTGGGGTGCCCATAGGGGCTGCAGGGTGCCGGTGCCTTTCGGGTGCCCACAGGGGCTGCCGGCGTCGGTGCCGGTGCCGGGGCAGCACCGTGGGAGCGGCCCCGCGGGCCGGTGCCCGTGGGAAGCCGCAGGGCTCCGGCAGCTCAGGAAGCCGCCGGCCCCGGGCGCTCAATGGCCGGAAGGCGGCAGCGGGACCCCCAGGTCCCGGTCCCGGCCCGAGCCCCGGCCCCGCCGCCGCTTCCCCTTCCCGGGTCAGCGCCCGCTCCCCGCCGCCTCCCGCTCCCGTTACCCCCCCCCCCCCCCCCAAGCCCCGGTAGGGGCCGCCCCGCACGTGCCTTGGGGCCGGGACCGGGGGAGTCCCGGGGGGGTGATGGGGGGGGGCGGTGCACGTGCGGGGGGGTCGCGGGGGCCGGTTGTGGGGGGCGGGTCCGGGTTGGGGGGGGCGGGCCCTGGGAGCCGATTAAGCGGCGGGAGCCGCGGCGGCCGCAGCCGCGATCGCATCAATCCCCTGCGGGGCCCGCACCGGCACCGGCTCCAGCGCGCCCCGGTGAGTGCCCGGCCCCGGGAGGAGGGGGGGGTCCTGCGGGCAGCGGGAGCGGCCCCGCTCCGTGTCCCCCCGGGTCCCCGGTGCCACCCCGGGGCGCTCGGACACCTCTGTCCCCGGGTCCCCTCTCCCATCGCAGGGTGCGGGACCGCTCCGTGTCCCCTCCGCCGCTCCACGGACACCTCCTGTCCCCAGGGATCGCTCCTGTGCCCTAGGGGGGAGACAGCGGGGACAGGACGGGACCCAGCGCCCTCCGCCTCCTGCTTCTCAGTGGGGTCCTGGGGGGGCGCTGGGCGATGACTCCCTTGTGTCCCCCCCGTCCCCCCCGTCCTCCGTGTCCCGGGGCCGCGGTGCCACCGGCCCGACCCGGAGCTGGGCCAGAGCAAGGCGGGGTGGGGGGAGCCGGGGTCCCGGCGTGCCAGGCCCGCGGGGCTGACACCCATTTCCTCCTATTGCAGCTGCAGGAACAATGGCAGAGGCATTCCTTGTGGAGAGCCCCGACGTCACGTACAGCAAGGACTTCATCGAGGCCAAGTACACGTACAGCGCCGTGCACGTCTGCCGCGAGAACGGCGTCACCAAGGTGCGGTGGGGCGGGGGATGCAGGGGACGGGGGGGGCTGGAGGGGGCTTGGGGGGCTGGTAGGGGTTGGGGGGGCTCAGAAGGGGTTTTGGAGGGTGAAGGGTGTTGATGGAGGCTGTCAGGGTTTGGGGGGGCTGTCAGGGTTTGGGGGGGTCAGGAAGGGGTTTGGGGGGGTCAGGAGGGGTTTTGGGGGTCCCCCCATCCCCACGCATCCCCATCCTGTAGGTGCGTCCGTGCTCGACCCGGTTCACGTTCCGCACGGGGCGGCAGGTCCCACGCCTGGGGGTGATGCTGGTGGGCTGGGGGGGCAACAACGGCACCACGGTGACCGCGGCCGTGCTGGCCAACAGGCTGGGGCTCTCCTGGATGACCAAGACCGGCCGCAAGGTGGGTGTCCCCCGCCAGCATCCGGCATCCCACAAGGATCAGGACATGGAGCTGGTCCCTCTGCACCAGGGTCCTGCACCCCAATCCCCGTCCCTGCCCCTGCAGAGGTGGTCTGAAGCCCCAGCACCCCACTTTGGGGGTGCTGGGCACCCCCTTCCCTGCACCAGCAGCTCATCCTCACATTCTCCATCCCAGAAAGCCAACTACTATGGCTCCCTGCTCCAAGCCTCCACCGTCTGCCTGGGCTCTGGCCCCACCGGTGATGTCTATGTGCCTTTCCGGGACCTGCTCCCCATGGTGCACCCCAACGACATCGTCTTTGATGGTAGGTGGGGTATGGGGGGGGGACACGGACACCCCCCATCCATGGGGCACCCTGAGCGGTTGGGTCACCCCTTGTCCCCCAGGCTGGGACATCTCATCCCTGAACCTGGCCGAGGCCATGCGGCGCGCGGAGGTGCTGGACTGGCCGCTGCAGGAGCAGCTCTGGCCCCACATGGAGAAGATGAAGCCCCGAGCCTCCATCTACATCCCCGAGTTCATCGCTGCCAACCAGGAGGAGCGGGCGGACAACGTCCTGCGCGGGTCCATGGCGGAGCAGGTCCTGGTGCTGGTGGTGGGGACACAGAGGTGACGGTTGGGGGGGGGAGATGCCCCCGTGCTGACGTATCCCCATCGGTGCCGTCCCAGGTGGAGCAGATCCGCAGGGACATCCGCGACTTCAAGGAGAGCAGCGGCGTGGACAAAGTCATCGTCCTGTGGACGGCCAACACGGAGCGCTTCTGCGACGTGGTGCCGGGGCTCAACGACACCGCCGACAACCTGCTGCGGGCCATCGAGGTCAGGGCACGGGCAGGGCCCGGGGAGGGTGCCGGCAGCCCCCGGTGGTGCTGAGCTGCCCCGTGTCCCCGCAGCGAGGCCTGGAGGTGTCCCCGTCCACGCTCTTCGCCGTGGCCAGCATCCTGGAGGGCTGCGCCTACATCAACGGCTCCCCCCAGAACACCTTCGTGCCCGGCGCCGTGGAGCTGGCCGCCCAGCGCCGCGTCTTCATCTGCGGCGACGACTTCAAGTCGGGTCAGACCAAGCTCAAGTCGGTGCTCGTGGACTTCCTGGTGGGCGCCGGGCTCAAGGTACGTGGGGATGGGGCAGCGCCGGTGGTGGTGGGGGGGACCTGCCTGTGATGGGGGGTGACCTGTGCCCACCGCCCGCCCAGACCAAGTCCATCGTGAGCTACAACCACCTGGGGAACAACGACGGGAAGAACCTCTCGGCCCCGCAGCAGTTCCGCTCCAAGGAGATCTCCAAGAGCAACGTGGTGGACGACACGGTCCAGGCCAACCCCATCCTCTACGGCCCCCAGGACAAGCCCGACCACTGCGTGAGTTGGGGGTCCGGACCCACACGATGAGGACGAGGGGGATGTGGTGGTGACGGCGACGTCGCTTCGCAGGTGGTGATCAAGTACGTGCCCTACGTCGGGGACAGCAAACGCGCGCTGGATGAGTACACGTCGGAGATCATGATGGGCGGCACCAACACCATCGTCATCCACAACACGTGTGAGGTGCGTGGTGGGGGGGCACAGGGGTGTCCCCGGGGGGAGGTTTGGCGTGACCCCATCTCACCTCCCCATGCCCTGGTGCCCGCAGGACTCGCTGCTGGCCAGCCCCATCATCCTGGACCTGGCCATCCTGACGGAGCTGTGCCAGCGCGTCACCTTCTGCACCGAGGCCGACCCCGAGTTCCAGGGCTTCCACAGTGTCCTCTCCATCGTCGCCTTCCTCTGCAAGGCCCCGCTGGTGCCCGAGGGCACCCCCGTTGTCAACGCGCTCTTCCGCCAGCGCAGCTGCATCGAGAACATCCTGAGGTACCCTGGGGTCCCCTCCCCGTCCTCGTGGGGGTCACGTCCCTCCTCTCCCGAGGCTTGTGGGCACCCTGGTGTTTGATGCCCAACACCAGTGGGTCCCTGCGGGTGCCCAGCACCCATGCATGGGGTGTGCAAAGCCAGTTTGGGGTTGGGACGCCCGATGCTGGTGCTGGTGCTCAGTGCCACCGGTTGGTCCCACCCCGTGGGTGCCAGCACCCAGCGCCGCTGTGTCCTGGTGCGTGATGCCCAAATGATGGTCCCAGTGCTGGCAGTGCCCAGCACCAACACGTCCCAGCGCGGATGGGTCCCTGCTTCCCAGTCTTGGGGTGCCCAATGTGAGAGCATCCCAATGCCCCCAGCCCCCGGTACCCAACACCTGGGTACCCAATGCTGCCCCCAGCACCATGGGTCCCATCACCCTTCCCTGTCACTGGGTGCCACATCCTTGACACCCCCCCCCCCCCATTTCCTCCCTTGGTGCCAGGGCCTGCGTGGGGCTGCCCCCCCAGAACCACATGCTGCTGGAGCACAAGATGCAGCGCCCTGCGCCCAGCCCCAAGCGCTCCTGCCCGGGGGGGGCCGCCTGTCCCCTAGCACCCAAGAAGACCCCGGCAGCACCCACCCAGCTCAATGGGCACCCCTGTGCGCCGCAGACGGGGCCCCCCCGCACCCCCCTGCACATCGATGGGGCCGACTAACGCCAGGACCCCTTGAGCAGCTTCCTGGGGGGTGGATGTGGGGGTCCTGGGGGGGGGGCGGTGTCCCCCCCCCCGGTGCTCCCCGGCCCCGATGCCATTGACACTGTGAAGCTTTGTACCCCCCAATAAACCCGGATACCCCCCCCCCCGGTGTTGCCTCATTCTTGGGGGAGCCCCCCCCCAAAAGCAAAACGTTGGCATCTTCTGAAAAAAAATCAAGTGACATTTATTGATGGGGGGGGCTGTATTTTTGGGGGGGGGGGTTGTATTTTTTTGTGTATTTTCTTCTTTTTGTTGTTTTTTTTTGGGGGGGGTCCCCCCCGTTTAGTTTTGATAAAGCAACGGGGGCTCTAATGGCAATAGAAATGGGGGGGGGGGGTCCCTACACAGAACAACTATGCCTATGGTGGGTGCTATGGGGGCACAATGGGCCCCCCCCCGGCGTGGGGCTGTACAAGGGAGGGGGCCCGGGGGTGCGGCGGCAGTTGGGGGGGGGGGGAGGGGAGAGGGGGTTGAGGTCGTTTTTGTTATAAAAGAGGAAAAATCCCAACGAAAATCCCAAAAAAACACACAAAAAAAGAGAATTCCTTCATATTAAAGTGGTCCCGGGGGGGGGGGCCCGGTCTGGCGCTCGGGGGGGGGGGCCGGGGGTCACAGTGCTGGCTGAGCACACAGACAGGGCTGGGGGGGGGGGGGCTGCTCTCTGCACTGGGGCCTGCCCTATAGAGCATGGGGGGGTGCTCTATGGGGAGGGGGGTATGGCTTGGGCCCCCCCACCCCCAACACAGCCTTTGGGGGGGGGTTGCAAACCCACTGGGGGGGGATGGGGGGCTGTGCTGGTGGTGTGCCCCCCCCCCCCGGGCTTTGGCAGGGCTTGGGGGGGGGGGGGCACTGGGAGGGGGTTATACCCCCCCCCCCAACCTCCTCTCCACGTTTTGGGGGGGCACAAAACACCCTTCCAAAGCCTACCCCCCCCCCCCCCCAGTGCCTGCCCTCACCCTAGAGGGGGGGACCCTGCGCCGGGGAGGGGGGGGCAGTAAATAAGTCATGTGACTTATTCCTAATTCTTCTTCAATTGTCCCCATTCTGTGTTTAGTGTTTTCTCGCGGGGGAGGGGGGGGGGGGGGGGGGGAATGTGACTGATAATTATTGATCATTGATTATTGATCACTGATGAGGATTCCGGGGGGGTCCGGCCTCGCGGGGCTCACACGCTCATCGTCATGCTGGGCGAGTACTGCAGGGACCGGAGACACCGTGGAGTGAATGGGGGGGTCCTTGGGGGGGGAACCACCCCCCATTGCAATCATTGGGGTTCACCAAAGGGGTTTAATGTTTCCCCCCCTCCCCTTCTTGCCCTCCCTCCGCCCCCCCCGGGGGGGTCCCTTACGCTGTCGCTTTGGAAGGGGTTCAGGAAGTTGCTGCTCAGGTCCGCGTCGTCCCGGGGGGTGCCGGGGGGGTTGCTCAGGGCCCCCAGGTTACTGGGGGAGCTCTGGGGAAGGGGGAGAAAGGGGAGAAATAGGGGGGGACGGTGCATGGGGGGGGTGCCAGTGCATTGGGGGCTCAATAAATGGGGTCCCAGTACATGGAGGGGGGCAATAAATGTGTCCCAGGGTACGGGGGGGGTCAATACGTGGGGTGCCAGTACATGGGGTGCCACACAATAAATGTGTCTCAGGATATGGAGGGCTCAATAAATGGGGTCCCAGTACATGGGGGGGGGCAATAAATGTGTCCCAGGATATGGGGGGGTCCATGGGGTCCCAGTACATGGGGGGGGGGTGTCAATACATGGGGTCCCTGTACAAGGTGGGGGGCAATAAATGTGTCCCAGAATATGGGAGGGGTCAATAAATGGGGTCCCAGTACAAGGTGGGACAGTAAATGTGTCCCAGGGTATGGGAGGGTTCAATACATGGGGTCCCAGTACAAGGTGGGGGACAATAAATGTGTCCCAGTACATGGGGGGTTCAATACATGGGGTCCCAGTACATGGGGGGGGCAATAAATGTGTCCCAGGGTATGGGGGGGGGGTGTTTCCCATAATTGGGGTCCCAGTACATGGGATTGATGGGGGGGTCCCAGTGCATGGCGGGGTCCCCGCACTCACCTTTGGCAGCCCGTCCATGTCCCCGGAGCCTGCAGGGACAAAGCAGCGCATCAATGCCCCCCCCCCAGGCCATGCCCCCCCCCCCCGGTGATGCTCAGCTCCCCCCCCCCCATCCCGTCCGCCGCAGCGGGGGCCCTGCACCGAGCGCGGCCGCCCGCAGGTGGCGCTCACGGACCGCGGGATGCGGGGGGCACGCACCTAAGGATCCATTCATGTGATGCGGCTCCATCGCGCCCATGCCCCCCATGGGCCCCTCGGGTCCGGGCCCCATCGGGAACTGGAAAAGGGGGTGGGGGGTGAGCAATGTGGGACCCCCCCCCATCCCCATCCCTGTGTCCCGTTCCCCCCCCCATCGCTGTCACTCACATTGGGCCGGGTCCCCGCGGGCCCGATGGGGTTCATCATGGTGTACATGTTCTCACTGGAGTTGGTGGAGTCTGGAGGGGGGGGGACACACATGGAGGGGGTGAGAATGGCACCCAAATCCCCCCCCATAATGTCCCCATCCCGCTCCCTGCAGACACTCACCTCCGGGGCTGGGCAGGATGGGGGTGCCAGGGGGGCCACCACCCCCGGGAGGACCCTGGGCAGGGGAAAGGAGGGAGCTGGGTTAAAGGGGGGGGACCCCCAGCATGCTCCCCCCCCCCCAGTGCACCCCAATACTCACCACATAGTTCCCAGGGGACGAGGAGGAGTAGGCGATCTAGGGGAACAGAAAGGGGAGACGTGTTCATCATGGGGGGGGGCAGAGCCAGCACCCCCATGGCCCCATCCCCTGCAACCCCCCCCCCAACTTACGGAGTTGGCGTTGGGGTTCGGCCAAGGCCCGCGGCCACCGGGACCCCTGGAAGGCAATGGGGAGAGGTGAGGGGGGGTCCCGGTGATCTCGGGGCGGGGGGGAGGATCCGGGGGGGGTTCCGGGTCTCTTACATGTTCATGGTGGGCATGCCAGGGCCAGCCAGTGAGCTGGGGGGGGGCCGCATCCCGCTGCCATAGGTCTGCAGGGAGAGCTGGGGGTCAGCGGGGACATCCCTGTCCCTGGCCCCCATCCCCATCCCGACCCCTGCATCCCTGCGCTCTCACCTGGGGGGCCATGGCGGCCATGCCTCGGGGGGGGTTCATGCGCTGCATCGGGCCCCCCATGCCAGGATGCCCTGTGCAAAGGCGGGGGGGGGGCCGTGAGACCCCACAGCCCCCCCCCCCCATAACCGACCTGGGCGTGCGGGGTGGGGGGGGACAGACAGGGGACCCCCCCCCCAACTCACCTTGTGACCGCACCGCCGGGTCCATGGCGTTGGGCAGCAGCGGCTGCGAGCCCGGGACACCCACTGGGGGCTGCAGGGGGGGGGACAGCGCGTGAGGAGCTGCGGCCCCCCCCCCAAAGGGGTCTGCACCCACTGTAGGGGGCGGGGGGGGGGTATGGGGGAGGTCCCATCTCTGAGCACCTCACCTGGTTCGGCATCCGGAGCGGGGGCCGGGGGCCGCCGGGGTACCGGGGGGACATGAAGGGCTGCAAGAGACAGAGCAGGGATGGGGTGAGCTGGGGCTGGGGGGGGCAGCATCACCCTGGGGGGGGCCGGGGGGGGCCGGGGCTCTCCTGCAGGCGCTGGGGGGGGGGGGGCCCAGCCTTACCTGGCTGTGTGGCCCCAGCAGGGGGGGCCCGGGGTTGTGGGGCAGAGGCTGAGAGCCCGCGGGTCCCTTCAAGAGAAACAGAACATGGTTATGGGCCGGGGGGGCACCCCGATGGGGGGCATGGGGGGGGCACGGGACGTGGGGCTGGCCCCAGGAGGGGGCAGAGTGGGGCGGGGGGGGCCCGGGTCATGTATACCCCCCCAGCTGCACGCACACGCTAAGGGCACGCATACACGTAGGTAGAGAGACATTAAGGACACGCACATGCTAAAAGCATGCACACGCTAAGGACATGTACACACTAAGGACACACACAAACTAAGGACACACACACACTAAGGACATGTACACTCTAAGGACACACACACACTAAGAACATGCACATGCTGAGGACATGCACACGCTAAGGACATGTACACTCTAAGGACACACACTAAGAACATGCACATGCTAAGGACACACACACACTAAGGACATGCACACACTAAGGATACATACACACTAAGGACATGCACACCCTAAGGACATGCACATGCTAAGGACAGGAACAGAGTGCACGCACACACTAAGGACACGTACATGCTAAAGACAGGCACACTGAGTGCATGCACATGCTAAGGACATGCACAAACTAAGCACATGCACACGCTGAGGATACATACACACTAAGGACATGCACCCGCTAATGATATGTACATGCTAAGGACATGCACACTGAGCGCACACACACTAAGGACACATACACGCTAATGACGTACACGCTAAGGACACTCACACTGAGTGCATGCACATGCTAAGAACATGCACACTGAGCACACGCACATGCTGAGGACATGCACACGCTAAGGACACACGCGCGCTAAGGACATGCATACACTAAGGACATGTACACTGAGTGCATGCACATGCTAATGACATGCACACGCTAAGGAGACGCGCATGCTAAGGACACGTGCACGCTAAGGACATGTGCATGCTAAGGACACGCGCACGCTAAGGACATGCATACACTAAGGACATGTACACTGAGTGCATGCACATGCTAATGACATGCACACGCTAAGGAGATGCGCATGCTAAGGACACGTGCACGCTAAGGACATGTGCATGCTAAGGACACGTGCACGCTAAGGACATGTGCATGCTAAGGACACGTGCACGCTAAGGACATGCATACGCTAAGGACACGTACACTGAGTGCATGCACATGCTAATGACATGCACACGCAAAGGACATGCACATGGCTAATGATATGCACACGCTAAGGACATGCACACACTAAGGACACGCATACTGAGTGCATGCACATGCTAAGCACATGCACATGCTAATGACACACACACACTAATGCCGCACACACTAAGAACACGCACACTGAGTGCATGCACATGCTAAGGACACGCACACGCTAAGGACATGCACACACGTGCTCTCTCAGCACACACACACACACACACACGGTACCTGGAAGAAGGCGGGGGCCATGGGCCCCCCCGGGATGCCGTCACCGGGGGGCAGGTTCCCCATCACCGGGCTGGGAGCCGCCGCCGCGCTCTGCGGGGAAAGGGGGGGGGGGGGGGGGGGTCAGCACCGCAGCGGCTGTGCCCAGAAAGACCCCGTCCTGCTCCCCCCGAGCCGAGCGGGGGGGTCCCCATCCCGGGGCAGGGGGCGCGGGCCCCTCTCGCTGCCGGCCCCATGCGAGGGGAGCCGCGCAGGGAAGGAATGCGCCGGAAACCGGCTCGGCCCCTCCACAACTGGTTCCAATTTGTAGGGGAGGAGGAGAAGGGGGGGGGACGGACGGAGCTGGAGCTGCCCCCTCCACCCGGGGGGCCCTGCAGCGCCCCATGGCTGCCCCCAGCCCCGCGGGGGGGGTCTTGGATGTGTTTGGAGAGGGGGGGCATCACCACTGATGGGTGATGGGGATGGGGCACCCGTGGGGGCTGCTGGTGTGGAAATGGGGATGGGGAGGGCGAGACCCCCATCTGGGCACATGGGTCGTGGTATGTACATGGGTCATGCTATGTACATGGGTCACACATGGGACACGCATGGTTATCAGAGAGCCCATCATGGAGCACACCACAGTCCCACCACAGCACCCATGATGATCCCACCACAGCACCCATCATGGTCCCACCATAGCACCATCATGGTCCCACCATAGCACCCATCATGGTCCCATCACAGCACCCATCATGGTACCACCATAGCGTTCACTGTGGTCCCACCACAGCACCCATCATGGTCCCATCACAGCACCCATCATGGTCCCACCATAGCACCCATCATGGTCCCACCACAGCACCCATTGTGGTCCCACCATAGCACCCATCATGGTCCCACCACAGTGCTCATCATGGTTCCACCATAGCACCCATCATGGTCCCACCACAGCACCCATCATGGTCCCAACACAGCACCCATCATGGTCCCAACACAGCACCCATCATGGTCCCACCACAGCACCCATCATGGTCCCACCATAGCACCCATCGTGGTGCTCATCATGGAGCCATCACAGTGCCCACCTTGCCACAGCACAGGGGACAGGTCCCAGGCCCCAGGGGGTCCATCCCCATCACCCAGGGGTGCCAGGAGGGGTGAAGGGTGGGATGGCAGCAGCATCACCCCATGGCTGTGTCCATGTCCAGCATCAACCCATGGCCATGGGTCCAGGACAGCGCTGCCCGGGGGGGCCGGGCAGCCTTTGCCTGGGGGCAGGCACAATCCCTGTCCCAACCCTGGGGACAGAGCCAAGGCTGTTCCCCCCCACACACACCCCACAGTGGGGCCACCGCTGCCCCCCAGCTCCAGCCCCACAGAGGGGACGGTGCTGCCCCCCCCCATGGCAGGGACTGAACTGCCCCCCCATCACTCAGTGATGCAAAGCAGAGTTGCCATGGCAACAGGTTGGGGAGTTTTGGCTCCTCCTGCAGGCTCAAGGTCAGGAGGGAGAAAATGGGGGGGGGGGGGACACATGGGGGGGGTGCAGGCTGGGTGGGGACGGGACTCCCCACACCGATGCACCCCAGGGTACCCCAGTCCCCAGCGTGGGGCCGGCTGCTGCCACCATTTGTCCCCACTGCCAGCCCCCCAAGTGATGGGATCCTCATCCCCACGATGCTCATGGTGGGGGGGGTCCCATGTGCACTGGGGAGGGGCCGCTTAGCAGCACCCACGGGGGTGAGGTGAGGGGCTCCATGGCAGGACCCCCAGTTCACCCCATGGGTACCGCTTTCACTGCAGTGAGGACCCCAGGATAGGGGTTCACGGGGTGGGGGTGCACTGGGGGGGGGTGTGCAGGGGGGCTCCCCCCATGGGTCCCCAGCGCTGCCTGCCAGGCACCAGCGCCATGGCAACGCTGCCTGACCCGCGCCGCGTCCTCGGCATCACCGCACCGGCAGCCTCATTAATTCCAGCATGGAAATCAGCGCTGCACAGCGCCGGGGGCCGGGGGGGGGCTGCTGCAGCCCCCCCCACGCTGGCACAGCCACACGCACCCACAGGCACCCCCCGTGCAGCGATGGGTGCTGCTGGGTGGGGGGAGGGCTGAGCACCCAGGGATGGGGGGGCAGCTCCAGCCCCTCTCCAGGGGGATGGGGGAGAGGGTCAGGGCAACGTGTGCCCTGTGGCAACCTGCATCCCACAGCGCCATGGATCCCACAGTGTCCTGCATCCCACAGTGCCACGGGTACCATGGCATCCTGCAACCATCAGCACCCCCTACTGCACAGCACCATGTATCCCACACAGAATGGCACCGCCTGACCTGCAGCATCCTGCATCCCACAGCATCCTGCATCCCACGGCCTTCTTCATCCCACGGCATCCTGCATGCCACAGCATCACGTATCCCACAGCATCCTGCATCCCACAGTGCCATGGACCCCACAGGCATCCTGCATCCCACAGCACCATGGACCCCACAGCATCCTGCATCCCACACTGCCATGGACCCCACAGCATCCTGCATCCCACAGCACCATGGACCCCACAGCATCCTGCATCCCACAGCACCATGGACCCCACAGCATCCTGCATCCCACACTGCCATGGACCCCACAGCATCCTGCATCCCACAGCACCATGGACCCCACAGCAACCTGCATCCCACAGCACCATGGACCCTACAGCATCCTGCATTCCACACTGCCACGGACCACACAGCATCCTGCATCCCACAGCACCATGGACCCCACAGCATCCTGCATCCCACACTGCCATGGACTCCACAGCATCCTGCATCCCACAGCACCATGGACCCTACAGCATCCTGCATCCCACACTGCCATGGACCACACAGCATCCTGCATCCCACAGCGCCATGGACCCCACAGCATCCTGCATCCCACAGCACCATGGACCCTACAGCATCCTGCATCCCACACTGCCATGGACCACACAGCATCCTGCATCCCACAGCGCCATGGACCCCACAGCATCCTGCATCCCAAAGCACCATGGACCCCACAGCATCCTGCATCCCACAGCACCATGGACCACACAGCATCCTGCATCCCACAGCGCCATGGACCACACAGCACCCTGCATCCCACAGCACCATGGACCACAAGGCATCCTGTATCCCACAGTACCATGGACCCCACAGCACCCTGCATCCCACAGCACCATGGACCACACAGCTTCCTGCATCCCAAAATACCATGGACCCCACAGCATCCTGCATCCCACAGTACCATGGACCCCACAGCATCCTGCATCCCACAGCACCATGGACCCCACAGCATCCTGCATCCCACAGTACCATGGACCCCACAGCATCCTGCATCCCACAGCACCATGGACCACACAGCATCCTGCATCCCACAGCACCACAGATCCCATGGCATCCCACACCCCACACCCCAGGATCATTCACCAGCCCCATCCCAAGGCACGGTGCCCCCTACAGCCAGTCCCCAGGACCCAGTTCTCCTCCTGCCACCCCCAGCAGCAGTGGGGGTGTCCCACTGAACCCCACGACCACACTGGTCCTGGAGCACTGGGGGGGGGGGGACGGGACACCCCAACCCCTCTGGGGTGCCTCCAGTTGGGAAGCAGGAACCGGTTACAGGATGTGATCCATGGGATGGGGCTGGATGCAGGGGGGGCTGAGCCAGGCCCCCAGGGATTAACCCCCCCCCTTCATCCCCCTGCAAATAGGTCAGGGGCTGGGGCCGGGTGTTAACCCCTGGTGTGCTGGGTCCGGGGGTGTCACAGTGGGCACAGACCCCCCCCAGCCCCACGGTACTCACGTAGTCATGGAAGGCTTTGGCCTCGCTGGAGTGCTCACAGGTCTCCCTGCGGTCGGGAGCGGCGCAGTACAGGTCCCAGAACACACTTGGAGTGAGGGATGGGGAGACACAACGGGTCAGAACCCCCCCAATGTCCCTGTGCGTGTCCACGTCCGTGTCCCCCCCCCGTGTGTGTTGGGGCCTCCCAGCTCCGCCGCTGCCTCCTGTTTTCCCTGGAAACGGTCGCTACGGCCAGAGCCCAAATTCCTGGGACTTTACATCAGGCTGCAGCATCCCGGGGCCGGATGGGACTGGGGGGGTCCCACTGCCCGCGCCCCCCCCACCCCGGCTGCAGGGCTGGGTATAGGGATGGGACCACAGCGCTATTCATGGGTGCTCCCCCTTGCTTTGGGGGTGCTGGCAGCGGGAGGGTTAATGGCCAGGAGGGAGCTGTGCCCCCCCCACAAATCACTTCTTGGCAATGGCCAAACCCCACTGCACGAGGGGTTCCCCGCCTCCCCAGCATCCCCTATCCCAGAGGTGATCTCCTGCCCCCCCCCCCGCCGGGTGCGGGTACAAGCCCCATACCGGGAGCCCCCTCCCGCCCCATGCTTGGTGCCAAATTGGATCCATCTGGAGGGGCCGGGGGGGGCAAATCGTTGATGGGAAAAGCAGAGCAGCAGGTTTATGGGGTACGAGGTGATGTGGTGGCAGTGGGGGGGCAGAGCAGCCCCCAGCTCAGCCCCATGGGAAGGGAAGGGAAGGGAAGGGGGGGGGGGGTATCCATCCCCGACTCACCACCACCAGGAGTGCAGGAAGCCGGGGGGCTCTCCCAACGTGATGTTCTTCTCCCATCGGATCTGTGGGGAGGGATGCGGGGTCAGGCTTGGCACCGGCAGGCCTGACACCGCGGGGATGGGCTCCGGGCCCCCCAATCCCATGGGATGGAGGGGGGGATCGGGAGGGGTTTGTGTGTGTGTTCCCCCCCCTCCATCTCTTACCTCGGACAGGAAGGTCTGGGCTGATTTCTGGGCCCCCACGTGCAGCAGGTACTCATAGACGTACAGCGCCAGCCTGCGGGGACGGGGACCGGGACACGGGGGTCAGGGACCGGAGGACACCCCCATGGCCGCGGGGGGGGGGGACGGACGGACACGACACCCCCCCGACAGCCACAGACCCCGAAAGCGGGGACCCCGCTCCCCGGTCAGGACGGAGCGGGAGCGATGTCAGCTCCCCGCGAGGGGCGATGCGGGGACCGCGGGTCCCACCCGGCCCCATGGCCCGGCGGGGGCCACCGCGGGTCCCGTGGCTGGCAATGACTCAGGGCTGGTCCCGCGTCCGACGGGACCGGAGGCGCGGCGGGGGCCGCTCCATCACCGCCGGCGGCGGGGAACGGCTCCCGGTGCCCGGGGAACGGGGGGGGGGGGTCCCTTGGCCCGGGTCACCCCGCGGCTCCCGGTGCCCGGCTCAGCCGGGGCTCCCCGGCGGGGCGGGGCCGTGGGGGTCCGCCCGCCCCCCGGCATCCCCCCCCCATCGCCATCCCCATCCTCTCCGTGCCCGCTCCCCCGGCCAAAGTTGCGGGGCCGCGGCCCGGGGCCGCACTCACTTCTCCCGGGCCTGTCCGTCCGAGGGCACGCCGGAGCCCTTGCCCTTCCCGTACATGCTGTGGCGGCGGCGCGGCCCCGGCTGTCAGCGGCCCCGGCCCCGGCCCCGCTCCCGGGCCCCCCCCGCCGCCATCCCGGCCCCGGCCCCGGCCCCGGCGGCTCCGGCCGCGCGCCCGCGGGGGAGCTTGAAACCGCCGCGCCGCCTCCCCCCGCGCGGCTGTTCCAGCAGCGACGCCCGCGCCCGCCGCTCTTAAAAGGGCGATGGCGAAGGGTGGTGGGGACCGACGGCGTTATGGGGACGGGGGGGGGGGGGGGGGGGGGATGCGATGGGGTGGGCGCAGCCACAGGGGAGGCGGGGGGGGGGGGGCACGGAGGGACACGGAGGTTGGGGGTGGGCAGGGGGATGGTGGATGGGGGGGACGCGGACACGAGGGGTGGGACACGGAAGGGAGATGGGGGGACACGGACACGGGCGGGGGGGGGGGTACGGACACGGTGTTCTCGGAGGGCACGGACACGAGGGGGTGGCTACGAGAGGGACACGGACAGCGGGGGTGGGGAGGGACGCGGTGGTAATGGAGGGACACGGACGCGAGGGGGGGACATGGGCACGGTGAAGGCAGAAGGACGCGGATGTGGGGGGGGACTCGGGAATGGGGGGGATGGACACAGACGTGGGGGGCTTGAGGGGCACAGGACACCGAGAGGGAGGCACAGGGGGATGTGGGCATGGGGAACACCGGGATGCGGACACGGACACAAACCATGCATGGAGTCACCCAGCCCCGGGGGCCCTTTGCAAGGGGGGGTCCCCTCCCCACAGTGTACCCCAAAGAGAGCCCCCCACGGGTGCCAGCACCCCGGGAGGGTCCGATCCTAGCCGGGCCCCTACACGAATTCCCCCAACACATCACTGAGACCCTGGCATCCCCCCCAAACCCGCTTCACTGAGCCGGCGTCTGTGCACATGTGCCCATGTGTACCTGCGAGCGTGTTCAGCACCCAGCACATGTGCACTGACATGTATGTGCGAGCGTGTTCAGCACCCAGCACATGTGCACTGACATGTATGTGCGAGCGTGTTCAGCACCCAGCACATGTGCACTGACATGTATGTGCGAGCGTGCAGCAGCACATGCGTGTGTGTGTCCGTGTGTCCCCACGCGTGTGCCCGCGGAGGTGACGGAGCCAGGGCACACGGTAGTGACAGGCGGGGCCACTGGGGTGCTCAGCACCCAGCAACACCACCCCAAACCCTGAGACAGCCCCCGGGTCCGGCTGCATCCTGTCACAGGATGGGACCCGCCTGTTCCTCTTCTGTGCCCTGCGGAGGAGCGGCCGGAGTGCAGGCGAGTTGGGTGCTGGGGATGGACACACACACACCACCCATTGGGACCCCCGGGTGCTGCCCTGCCTGGGCAGAGCGGGAGAGGGGTGGGTGCCAAACTGGGCTGCACTGGTTTGTACTGGGAGGGGTAACGGGCAGGCTCAGTGAGAACTGGGGTCTTGCTGACCCCTCGTTTCCCACCCAGGTACCTGGAGGGGCCATGGGGCACCCGATGGCCCCCTTTGTGCTGCTGCTGCTGCTGTGCCCCACGTCCCCCCTGTCCCCTATGTCCCCCACGCCCCCCGCGTCCCCCTGCTTCACCGTGCCGCCGGACGCCCCCCTTGAGCTCAATCTGACCCAAACCATCCCTCACTGCGCCAAGCTGGACTGGGGCCTCTTCCAGCGGCAGCAGCGGCTGTGGCTGGACCACAACGGCATCGAAGCCCTGAGCCCCTCGTCCCGCGTCGAGCCGGGGCTGGAGGAGCTGGACTTGTCCCACAACGCGCTGCGGGAGCTGCCGGCCCCGTTCCTGAGCGGGGCGCGGGGCTTGCGGAAGCTCCTGCTGCGGCACAACCGCCTGCGGGACCTGCCCGACGGCTTCTTCGCCAACAGCACAGCCCTGGAGAGCCTGTGGCTGGACGGGAACCCCCTCCCCGCCGTGCCCCGCTCCGCCTTCCAGCCCGGGCTGCGCTTCCTGACCGTGCCGTGCCGCTGCGATGTGGTGGGCACCGTCCTGGAGCCCTGCGCCTGCTCCCCCGCCGCCTGCCGCTGCCACTGCCTCGACCCCCAGCGCGGCCGCTTCAACGTTACCCACTTCCACGGCTCCGAGTGCCGGGGCCGAGCGGTGCTGGCGGCCGGAGCGGCCGCGGCCGTGGCTGTCGTGGCCCTGGCGCTGGCGGTGGCCGCCGTGGTTTGGCACCGGAGGAGAGCGGCGGCCGCCGGCGTCGGGGGGGCGAAGTGGGACGCGGTGGCGGCGCACGGGCAGCCCCGGTACGTCAGCAGGGCCGATGGCATCGACGGCACCGATGGCATCGACGGCACCGATGGCTCCGCGCCGGACTATGAGAACGTGCTCGTGAGCCCCCGCAGAGCCACAGCCACCGCGCAGGGATGGACCCCGGGATGGCAGCGGCACAGGTGAGGTTCTGGAGCCGGCACCGGCTGCTCCAGGTGTGTCCCATCCCTTCCTGTGCTGAACCATGCCCTGCACTCCCGTGCCATGACATCCCATGCCGTGCTGCGCCATCTCACCCTGCCCAGTCCATCCCCATCCATCCTGTCCCATCCCATCCCATGCCATGCTGTGCCATCTCACCCTGTCCAGCCCATTTCCATCCATCCTCTCCCATCCCATCCCATGCCGTGCTGTGCCATCTCACCCTGCCCAGTCCATTCCCATCCATCCTGTCCCATCCCATGCCGTGCTGTGCCATCTCACCCTGTCCAGCCCATTTCCATCCATCCTGTCTCATCCCATCCCATGCTATGCCATGCCATCCCATCCCATCCCAACTTGTCCCATTCTACCCTACCCCACACGTCCCATCCCCACGGGGCCCATGCCACGGCCAGGGCAGCGGGTGCCACCTCCGTGTCCCAGCCCGCAGGTCCCGGTGGGTGACGAGTGTTCCCCGCGGAGCGAGGACACCTGGGACCAGCCCATCTATGTCAACACACTGAGCCCCTGCCAGGACAGCATCTACATCACCCCTGACCAGTGATGCTCCTGTAATGACCCCAGCACAGAGGGGACAGGGATGGGTGCTCCCCATGGATGTGGGCTCCGTGGGTCCGGCTATGGCTGGGACAGGGACACGCACATTCTCCGCTCCCATCCTGCCATGGACACCTCTCTCAGAGCGGTTATTTTAATACACCCTGGCCCCTTCCTTCACCCTGCTCCCTTTCAGTAGCTGAGGGCTGAGGTGCTTCCTCTGACAGCAGGGACACAGCACCCATGGGCAGCAGCATCCCAGAGCAGGGGACATGTGTGAGGGCCCCCGGGGTGACCGCAGCAGCGCACGGTTCCTGTTCCCCTTTCAGCTGCTGATGGGGTGCACGTGCACCTGGGGTTGGGGACATCTGGACACTGGGCCCAACCCCGCCGTCGCTTTCGCCACCACTTTCCCTGCTAAATCTGCCCATGTGGGGAGCAGCAAAAGCCCCTTTTGGAGCGCTCCTGCAGGATTCCCGGCTCTGCACCCCAAGGGGATCAGCATCCTGGGACACGGCCTTGTCTGGGAGTCCTCCCCCTCCATGGGTCCCCTGGGCTCCATCCCTGGTGATGCTCCACCGGGCCCCATTAAGTGGTTTAATCAGCTTAAATGGCCCAGGCTGCTGGGAGCCCTGGGCAGGGATGGGGGTACCTGCCCCTGGCATGGCTGGTGCTGTTCCCATCGGGATCCATCCCTCTGCCATCCCCAAATAAGGGACGCTGGTGACAGAGGGTGGCTCTAAACATGAGACTGGAGGTCCCAGGGACCGTGTCCCCAGAGCGGGGTGTCCCATGGGACCAGAGCCTCAAGGACAGGCCCCCATAGCCCATGTCCCCAGAGGAGAGGTCCCATCTCCAGACTGGACGTCCCCAACCCCGTGTCCCTCAGGTCCCCGTCCTTGCTGTTCCTCAAGCCCAGGATCCCTCCCAGGAGCTGCCAAGGGTCTGGGCAGCCCGGGACCCCCCTGGGATGTGCTGGAAGCAGGGAAAGGACCGAGAGGAGCCGGGACCAGCACCCATTGAGGTGCAGTGAGTCCCTGGGGGACGCTGCCTGGTGGCAGAGCCTGGGGGAGCCGTGGTCCCCCCATCCCAATGCGGTCCCACAGCTGAAGGTACCTGGAAAGGGGCAGTGGCCACATCCTGGCCCAATGTCCTGCCTGGAGGAGGTCAAGGCTGCGCCCAGCACCCATCTCAAGGCCACAGACAGCTCAAAGGTCTTTGGGAGCACGGCCCAGGCATTACTCACCTGGCACGGCAGGGTGGGATGGGCTGAGCTGGCCCCACTCATCCAAAGGGAGCCACCAGCAAATCCATATGGAATCAGCTCCTGGCTGGTCACCCAGGGAGGGGGTAAGTGAAGAGCTGAAGGTGACCCACTGCAATGGTGGGTGGTGGGGCAGGAGAGGCAGCCAGGATCCCTGTTCCCATCTCTTTATTCATTCCCATAATTCTGGTTTATAGAAATATATAAAATAGAAAATACACCAAAAAACCCACCTTTTCCCCAGAAAGGTGCTTTGCTATAAAATACAATAAGTTAGCAATAAATAAGAGGGTTGTATAAATAAGTCTCTAAGCAGAGAAGAGATGATGCTCAGGCAAGGGGTGGGCTGTGGCCACCCAGGACAGACCCACCTCAGCCTCTTTTGGGGTCTCTTGGGTGGGAAGGATCCACCTCCCACATAAAATGTGCTTTAAATAAGGAAAAAGAGGTGGGAATAACGTGGCCTGCAGAGGGGGGAGTCACAACCAGGGACCCTGAGGATGAGCTGGATGCTGGAGGCGATGCCAGCACGGAGGCATTTCATGCCATGGGGTCTGGGTTTGGGGACGCTGGAGCTGCCGGGAGCCTCTGCCCAGTGGCAGCAGGGCACGGTGTGAGCTGGGGGCGATGCCATCAGGCACAGTGGCACTTGGTGACCAGCATGTCCTCGAAGACCGTGGAGACCAGCCTGCCCTCGCTGTTGTAGTGCATCAGCACCATGGGGTCGTATCCGGCGGGGACGCAGCAGGGCGGGGGGGTGGCTTTGGAGAGGGAGTGCATGCGGGCTTTGATCTGGGCGTGCATGCTGGCCGGTTTGTAGTTGTGGGGACAGGACCCCTCACAGAACCTCATGTAGTAGCTGTTGGGGGCGATGATCCAGTCCGACCAGCCGATGTCCTGGAAGGAAACCTTGAGCGACTTCAGGCAGCACTTCCCATCGCTCTTCCCGCATTCCTCCTCCAGCCCCCGGGCTCTCCGGGCCCCCCGGCCCCCGGCCTCCTGGGTTTCCACCTCCAGCACCAGCGTCTCCGGGGAGGAGGAGGGCAGCAAGGCCGAGACGTCGGTGCTGAAGAGTAGCTCCAGGCGCAGGGAGTCCTCGGCACCGGCAGCCCAGGGCTGAACGGCCGCCGTGAGGTCCAGGCTTGGAGCATCCCGGTCCAGCTCTTGGCTCTGCAGGAGCTGGGGGGTCCCCTGAGCCCCCTCCACGCTGTAGATGCTGACGCGGGGGGGCACCGAGGAGCGGAGCGGGGACACCCCAGGGGATCCCGGCTTGAAGAGCTTCAGCTCCGCCTGCACCACCCGGAGCTGCCGCTGGAAAGCCTCGGTGCGGGACAGCAGGAGGTGGTAGCGGTGCGGGCCGGCGGCGTCCCCGTGTCCCGGCGGGTCCCGGTGCTCCCGGGGCAGGTCCGGCCGGCGCAGCACTGCGGGGACAGCTGATGTAAGAGCCCGCAATCCTGCCCGGCAGCTCGTGACCGGCTCCTGTCCCGCGGCCAAGCCTCCCCCGCCGCGTTATCACCCAGAGATCCCCAGGGATGTGGAGGCCACGACGGGGAAGCCCCATCCTCATCCCCACAGCACCCGGCACCCACCATCCCTCGGGGGGGGGGGGGGGGGGGTACTGCTGAGGGACAGCAGATGGTGCCCCAGGAACCATTGGGGTGACCCACACCCCCTTGTACCCCCCCAAACACGTGGCAGGAGCGGGATGTTTCCCTACATCCCCCCAGCTCCCGATGCAAGCCCAGACCCCGCTCCTAGCACCCAAAACTGCTGCTTTCACCCCAAAACTGCCCATGTTGTGTGGGCTGGAGCAGAACGGCTCCAACAGTGGCTCCGCCCCAGTGCCAGGACAAGGGAAGCAGCCGGGATAAGGATGGGCACAGCCACCGCTGTTCATGCCCAGTCATGTCCCGGCACACGCTCATGTGCCTGAGCAGGGACACGTTGGGACACACACGTGTGTGTGGGGAGGGTGGGAATGGGGGTCAGGGATGCACACGGAGTCACGGCATCGCTTACATGTGGGGGTCAGGCGATGCAGGCGCCTGGTCCTGGGCACGGCTCCTTCCTCCTCCTCCCGGCTCCGGTTCTGCATCAGCTCATCCACCGTGCGCTGGTAGAGCTGCTGCGCCCTCCGGATGCTCTCCTGGTCCAGCCGGTGCCGGACCACGGGGGGTGCCGGCATTCCCAACCGCGCCAGGATCCCCTTTTTGATGGCCTCCAGCTGGATCCTGTCCCCATCCCACGTGTGGGGCCTCAGCTCCACGCCGGTGACGAGCAGCAGGAGCTGGAGGCAGGTGAGGGCAGCCTCGACATCCCGCAGCGCCTTCGGCATCGCGCAATTCCCAGCGGGATTTAGCTGCAAAATCCTCTTGCGCAAAGGCTCGGACGTGCAGCTCCCGGCGGTGCTGCCCCGGGAATGAATGAAGTGGACCTGACCTGGCTTTATAGGAGCCGAACTTTGCCCGCCCTCCGGGTGACGCCGGAGGAAACACCCAGCAGGAATCTCTCCTTTCCGCCTGGGAATTTGCATGGGATGCACTGGTGGTGCTGGAGCCGGGTGATGTGCGAGGCTGCTCTGCAGCTGTGGAGATGAATAAGTGTCAGCCTTTTCCTCAGACACAAACAGTTCCCTTCCACCGCCTGGTTTTCCCCATGGATCACCGCGCCAGCTCATGGCTGGGGGGGATCTGGCACCTCTCCTGCCCCACTGGTGAGTGACCAGCGTCCGTAGGCGACATCCGATGGGTGCAGGGGGTGATGGAGAGGACGATGCGCAGGCAGGCGCCGCTCCTCCATCCCTGCATCCCAAGCTGCCTTCTCCATCCCGCTGGTCCCTGCTGGCACCCGGATCCCCGTTACGGTGCTGCGCTGAGCCCGGCGCACGGCCCATTCCCTAGAACCCCTCCGGAGCAGGGAAGCAGCGCCCGGCTCCTGCCGGCGCACGCACGGAGGGAGCGGATCAGTTGGACCTTGGCCTCCCAAAGCGGCTGATGACACCACAGCCCAGCTTGCAGCAGCGGCTTCTGCACGCTGAGGGATGGCTCTGCCCCACGTCCAGGCCCTCCTGAAGCAACCATGGCTGGTGTTACGTCATCCCTGGGCACGCCGGGATGGCCCGGAGCCAGCGGGACGCACCGCACCGGGAAAGGGAAAGCTCATGGTGGGAATCACAAGGCCGGGACCCGCTGCCTCTTCCCTTCTCCTGGGGGATGCTTTGACCACAGGACACGAGAACCCCTTGGTTGGACAAGGCAAGGGGCAGGGTGCCCCCGGCGCCAGCCAGGGCAGGCGAGGTCATTCCCAAGTATCCCGACGCAAAGCCAAGCGGCCGGTCCGTAGCACGGGAGGAACATGCTTCCAGTGATCCCGTGGTTTGTGGCTGTTGATCCTCTGCTTCCCCTTGGAGCCGGCTCCAGCCCCACTCCTGCCTTTCCATCCTCCCTTGGATGACCCCCCCACACACAAGAGCATCTTCCCATGGGGAGCTGGACCAGGGGTTGGCTCCTCAGTGAGTGCTTTCGTTCCCGACCTCAAGGCATTCCTGTGTGTTCCAAGGAGTGTTAGGGAGCTCTGACCCCACACTGCTCCCTTCTCCTGGGGTGATTGCAATGCTCCAGCTCCTCAATTCAAGGAAGGAGGGAGAAGAACCATCACTGCAGGAGGACCACAGAACTCTGGGTAGCAACCACAGCAGAACATCCCCATGAACATCCCCATGTCCCGGGGGGCACCAGCACCCTCCACCATCAGCAAGGTGCTAAATAAGCTCCTCCAAAGCCAAAGTGGAGCTGTGCAGCAGGAAGAGGCCCTGACCCAGCAGCAACCCCATTGCCTGGGGCTTGAGCAAGACCTGAGGTCTGCAGCGGGTCCTGGTGCTCTGCGTGGTACCAGCTCCATCCGCGGGGGATGCAGAGCCTTGCGCTCGGGAGCATCCGAGCATCCCAAAGCCGGATGTTTCCTCCGAGAGGCGCCAGGGGTGGAAGCTGGGGATTTACGGCCCGGCAAGGGCCATAAAAGCCGTGGTTTAAGAGCAGGGCTTGCGGGTGCCGTTGTGAAACGCTCCCAGCGTGTCCTCCCCATCGGCGAGCACGACGCGATTGCACAGCGCAGCTCCGTGCGTAAGCAGCTTCCCACGTTTCCTCCGGTCCTTCCTGGGCCACCGGCAGCAGAAGGTCAGGTTTGTCCAACGCCTCTTCCCACCGGGATGCAGGGTCCTCCCTGGTTAACGCATCCATCCCTCAGCAAGGTCCTGAGCCATGGATCTAGGGGTTAATAGGAGCCTTTGGCCATGGCACTGTGGGTGGTCGGGGACTCCCGGCCCTTGGAGAGGCCAATCCCGGGGTTGAGGGTGAGGAGGAGCTGATGCCACAGTGCTGTTACCCCTTCACATGCAGAGAGCAGGGGAGAAACTGGGCGCTCTGGTGTTGAAACATCACAGAGAGTCATGGAATGGTTTGGGCTGGATGGGAGCTTCAGATCCTCCGGTTCCAACCCCCTGCCATGGGCAGGGACACCTCACACTGCACCATGAGGAGTCCAATGGTGGCAAAGGCTGCCCAGAAAGCCCAGGCAAAGCTCCCAGCGTGCGCTGCTGAGCCTGGGAAGATGGGAATCATCTTCCCCCCTTCCTTCCCTCCATCTCCAGACAAGAGGAGGTGGGGACCCGGAGCCACCCCAGCTCCAGCTGAGCCAGCACTGGGGGAAGAAGCCGTGCTGGAAACGCTGACATCGAACGCCAAAAGCAACAAGAACACCACGGACGTGAGTCACTTCCCATCAAACACAGCCCAGCCACAGCCCTGAGCCTGAACCAGCTGGGGCAGCTCCTGCCCTAAAGCACTGCCCTCCAGGGTTAGGCCTATCCATCCCTTGAGGATGCTGAGCAAATGGCTCCTGAGAAGGTGCTGAGAGCCTAACAAGAGCCAGAGCCCCCCCAGGAACAGGCATTCATCAGCCCTGGGACTGGCAGAGCGAGGTTACAGCATCCCAGTATCCCCAGCATCCTGCTCTCAGGCACATGGCATTGGACCAGGAGCCCTCCATGACCTATGGGACCTTCTGTGATCCCTGGAAAGCACTTGGATTGAGCAGGTTGGATGCTGCAGAGGGGATGTTTCTTGCTGCAAGTGAGGCGGATGATGGTGTGGTTTTCAGCTGAGGGCTAAGAAGGGAAGAGCAACACGGCTTCCCCTATTGCTGCCACCGAGAGCAGTGCTTAGGGCTTGGTCTTTAGGGAAGCTGGTGGCTGGGAGCAACTTCAGCACTTGCAGAAGCAATCCCAGGTGAGAACCCCCTCGGGTCTGAAGGGCAGGAGCCTCCGAGGTTCCATCAGTCGCATGAGGGACAAGGTTTGCTCCATCCCATCTCATCCCAGGTCTGGGAATGGGCGCAGAGGGATGGCAGATGGAGGCATCCCGTGTTTTGCCAGCGCTGGCCACCGGCACGATGAACCGGCCGAGTGGAAGCTGTCCTGACCTTTAGACGTTTCCAAGTACAAACAAACAGGCTGGGTCAGGTGAGCAAAACGCAGCTTTTGCCCCCAAAAAAGGCACATTTTTGTTTCCCTTGCTGCAAGCTTACGGAATCTGCCAAAAATGAGACTTCTGCCCTACTGGGACAAGGATGTTTTTGCCTCGGCTGTACCCGTGGTCAAGGATTAACCTGAATCCCCATCCCTCAGCCTGGGCACTGCAGGGATCGCTCCCATCCAGCCACCGAGAATGGAAGCAGTGCTGGAGATCCTCACCCGCTGCCCCAAACCCCTTCCCTACAGCGATGCTCCATCAGGATGAAGCCCTCCATTAGCAAAGAGCATCCTTCCTGGAATGGGCTCCCCGGAGAGATGGATCCACAGGGAGCAGCCGTCCTCTGGCTCCGATGCTTCACAGCTTGCAATGGGATTTCCTATGGTGCAGGTCCTTGAGAGCATCATCTGCACGAGCAGCAGGCAACTGGGTTATGGAGGGCTATGGAGTGACAGCTTTAACATGAAGCTGTTCCATGGTGTGAGCCTCAATGGGCTGGAACAACCCTTCCTCTCCATCCAGGAGATACCCTCAGGCCAAGGCCTTCAGGAGCATCCTTCTCCCTCGGGATGGTGGTGCTGAGCCCAGGAGTAAAGCACAGGGAAGCAGCAGAGCAAAAGCCATGGCTCTAAAGCAGGACCTTGGGAGGGACCCTGCTGAGCTCTAAATCCTTCCAGCAAAAAGCAGGTTGGGAAAGAGATGACGGGAATCAAACCCGACCCGGGACACATCCAAGGAAAGCCTCGGGAGATGCTGCAAGGAAAGGACAACCCCGAAAGCTCCTTAAAACTGCAGGATTGTAAGAGTCTGGATGGGTTCTCTAAGTGCGAGGCAGTTTTGCATGGGGCAGAACAGGAGCGTTGGGTGAGCGCCAACAAAGGATGGATTGCTCCGTGATCCCAGCCTGCAGCACAGGGAAGCGGTGAATGTCAGGGTATAGAGAACCATGGAATCACACAGAATCACAGCTCCTCCAGCTCCAACCCCTGCCATGGGGACCCCTTCCACTGGAGCAGCTTGCTCCAAGCCCCTGTGTCCAACCTGGCCTTGAACACTGCCAGGGATGGGGCAGCCACAGCTTCTCTGGGCACCCTGTGCCAGCGCCTCAGCACCCTCACAGGGAAGAGCTTCTGCCTAAGAGCTCATCTCAGCCATTCCCCTTGGCCTGTCCCTACAGGCCCTTGTCCCAAGCCCCTCTCCAGGTTTCCTGCAGCCCCTTCAGGCACTGGAGCTGCTCTCAGGTCTCCCCTTCAGGAGCCTTCTCCTCTCCAGGCTGCCCCAGCCCAGCTCTCTCAGCCTGGCTCCAGAGCAGAGCTGCTCCAGCCCTCGCGGCATCTCCATGGCCTCCTCTGGACCTGCTCCTTCAGTTCCACGTCCCCCTTGTGCTGCTGCCCCAGAGCTGGACCAGGGCTGCAGAGGGGGGGCACCATCCCCTCCCTGAGCAGCAGCAGGGGAAGAGAAGCTGCTGTGGTTGAAAGGAACCCGAGCACGAGGAAACCCTCGGCTCCAGCATCACCCCTGGCCCGGGGAGCTTGCAGGGCAAGAGGCAGCGAACCCGGGACCTGCCTGCACCGGGGGCTGCTCGGAGCAGGCAGGAAATTCCAGCCATTCCCTGCAGCAGCTCCATGGCTCCGCTGGAAGCTCTGGGGAGCCCTTGGGCAGCAGCCGGGGGAAGGGGGGGGGGGGCTCGGGGTCAGCTTTGATTCGCACACGGGTATGAAGGGAGGAGGAGCAGGGGAGGGAGAGGAGAGGGGGCACAGAGCAGGGTGGTACAGGGAGGAATGAAGCTCCATGGGTCCACCAAAGGGAGCTCTCCCCCGGTGCTCTCTGGCTGTGCAGCCAAGCGGGATGCTCTGGGATGAGTGCTCGGTGCTCTCCCTCTGGATTGCTGTGGGTGCAACAACGACCTCAAGGCTCACCCCGCACAGGACATCCCTTTGGAAGCCCTGCGGGAAAAGCTGCTCACCCTATAAAGGGAATGCGGCTCAGGGGGATTGCACCAGGGAGCGGAGCCTGCGCCCGCTCCTTTGAGGGAGACCTCGAGCCCCTTCGGTTCCCATCGCCTGTCAGTGAGGGGGAGAAATGCTCCATCTCTGAAGGCAAAGCTGGAAAACCCGGCAAGATCCCGACGGCAGCTCAGGAAAAACCATTCCCAGAGCCGGGATGTCAAAGAAAGGCGTTGGAAAAGCAGAGATTCGGAAAGAGCAACAAAGCTTTCCTCTCTGCTCCTCCCTCCAGCCACAAACCACCATTAACTCTGGAGCATGCTCAGCCCTGGCACCACAGTCTGTGGGCCAGGAGCACCGTGTGACACACACCCCCCCCCCAGGTCCTGTTCCACCTCGGTATCCTCTGAACTTCACCAGGGTCAGGCGTTAAATCTCGGTCTTAGAATCATAGAACCACAGAATCAGAATAGGGCTGGAAAGAACCTTAAGATAATCCAGTTCCAACCCCCTGCCATGGCCACGGACACCTCACACTAAGCCATGGCACCCAAGGCTCTGTCCAACCTGGCCTTGAACACTGCCAGGGATGGAGCATTCACAACCTCCCTGGGCAACCCATTCCAGTGCCTCACCACCCTCACAGTAAAGAACTTCCTCCTCATATCCAATCTAAACTTCCCCTGTTTAAGCTTGAACCCGTTACCCCTTGTCCGGTCACTGCAGTCCCTATTGACGAGTCCCTCCCCAGCATCCTTGTAGCCCCCCTTCAGATACTGGAAGCTGCTCTGCCGTCACCACGCAGCCTTCTCTTCTCTTAGCAAAGCCCTGCCTCGTGGTAGTAAAGAGAGCATCAAACCTCCGAATGCCCATCAGGACCTGATGCTGTGGCGCTCCCCGTCCTCCCATCCCTGCAGCATCCGAGCCGAGGGACCACCAGAAGCCGCCGGGATGAAGCTGACGCTGTTCAAATGCTGCAGCTCGGGGCTGCCCCGGCTCCGTCGCTGCGGGGTGAAGCCGAGCACAATCCGGCTGCAGGGCAGCACCATCTGGTGGCACCGGCCCTCCCACAACCCCAGTTTGCTCCCACTCAGGACCAGCGGCGACAGGAACAGCCTGATGGCAGCCGGGGCAGGACCCGTGCCCGCCGTGAGCCGGAGCCGGGCTGCACCGCATCCCAACAGGCGCGGGCGCTGCGGCTCACAACGCTGGGGAGAAGATGCTCTTGGAGGAGATGGGGAGAGCTCGGGGTTAACAACCGGCACCCAGCGGCTTCCAGACCCCTTCCCACGATCCCCAAATTTGCTCTGCCTGCAGGAAAAGGAATTGGGTTGGAAAGTGCCTCACGGCGGGCTCCGAGGGCCTTGGGAAGGCTGGGAGGGAGCTGCAGCCTGCAGGTCCAAGCCAGCTGCAGGATCCCAGCGGCTGCTGCTGCATCCCACAGTGCTGCCCCGCTCCAGCCTCCACCCATGGGGAGCAGAAGTGCTGCTGCTGCTGCCGTTGAAGCCCATGTGAGAGCAGTCATGGGGGGGAAGCAGAAATACTCCATCAATTGACTGGAAGGATTCAGGGCTCATTGGGCAATGCAGCCAGTGGGTGACCCCCTTCTGAGGCTCAAGGGAGGCCAAGCGGACGAGCTGCCACCTCCAGCTCATGGGGCATACGTACAGCCCATGGGGCACATCCTTTTCCACCCACATCTACATCACCTGTTTAAAGGGATAAACCCAGAGTTTAGACTTAATTCCACCTTAGGATGCAGATGGAACTCTGCTCACCAGAAGCTCGGGGCTCCAAACTCCGCTCTCCGAGACCCAGCAGAGCTTCCATCGAGCTTTTCCTTGTGGATTAAGCCAAGAAAAGGTGGGAAGTGGTGGGTTTGGTGCTGGGAAATGCCTGGGCCGAGGAGGGTGTTTGTTAAGGAGATCTTTTCCCTGCTGCCTCCTGCCATGAGCCAGCCAAGGGGCAAGTGCCACACTCCCACTGCTGGGTTGGGTTTGCTCCCCAAAGCTTTCAGGATTACAGGCTCTTGAGGAAGCACTTGGAAGAGGCTTCATCAAGGCAAGGGAAGGACACGCTCCCTGGGCCTCAGCACCCGCCATGGCAAGGGAATCCTGCTTAGAAGGGGCTGTTGCTCCATTCGGCTCCATAATCAAAGCCGAACCACTTTGGTACCTCGGAGTAGGAAGAATGCACAGAATAGATGGAGGGAACACACACACACCATGGACGATGGCAAGGTGAAACTTCCACGTGTTCCTGGGAACACAGTGACACAAACAGCCGAGATGAACAGTCAAAAAGGAGCCCAGAGAGTGCCTGTTCTGCAAACGTGGGGTGGGGATGGGGTCCAAGGGCTCACCTCCAGCAGCAGCAGGGACTTCAGGGATGCTACAAACCCCAAGCTGGTCAGCCTGCAAAAGGCATCTGGAAGCGCTTGTCACAGAGCACCAGGAGTCAGAGTTGAACTCTTTTTATTTCCTTTGAACCACGGGTTTCAATCTTCAGTTACAAAGTCCAGTCTGGCCACAGCAAGCTGCAAGTATGTGAAGGGTTCTTTAGTCCACAGCCCTTTGCCACAGGAGAGAGTTTGGGTTTTACAAGGCACTGCAAGAACACACGGAGAAAAACAGAAGCCCCACCGGGTTCCAAATGCATCCTGACGAGCAAGAGGGAGATCGGCCCCACCTGAGGTACCAGACAGACAACTGGGACTGATGAACAGAGGGCCCCGGCGGCTGCGTGATGCTGCGATGCGCACAGCCCAGCCCGAGCGCAGCACTGAACCCTATAGAAGAGACAGAACAACCTGCACAGATGCAGCCAACCCAGCCCAGGGTGACAACCAAGCAGCAAAGAGCTGGTTTGCTCCTTGGTCAGGTCTGAGGGTGAGTCAGGAAACCCCAGGTCAGCGCAGCTGCTGTAGAGCATCCTCGGATGAAGGGGATACCGGCGTCTCCCGGTCTCTCCGTCCACCTTGGGTGGATGTGTCCCCATCATCACCACTCTGCTCGCCAAAAGCAAGCCCAGCACAGGACAAGGCACTCCCTGTTTCATCAAAGTAAACATTTGTGATTTAAGAAGCTGGTGCAAGAGAAAACCTGACCGTGCACTGAGGCAGCACGGAGTTTGATTCAAGAGCAGTGTATAGGTTCATTTCCTAGCTTTAATTCCTGTCTACGGGAGGCATTTTCTTCTCTACTTGGTCTTCCAAGAGAGTGAGCAGAAGGAGATCACAGGTTTCAATGACTACAATGAAGAACAAGATCCTCAACTTGGGAGGTTAGGCAGAACATCACTTTCAGCACATCAGACACTCATCAGACAGGTGTGTCTGAAGAAAAAGTGCACTTTATACTGCAAAACATGAGAGTTTCTGGTGCAAACCCACCCAGTCCTATGTCAGGACGTGTACTGAGGGACTAGGGCTCCTTTATCTAAGCCAACAGATGGAAGGTTGAAAGAAACCTGAAAATCACAACTAAAACCCCCAGACACCACTAGTGTCATCCCTGTGTGGAAACACACTGGTTTCAGCTGGCAAACACCCCCCCTCGCTCTCCCAGCAGCTCCATGCCCCAGCATCCCAAGGGTGGTCAGAGTCAGAAACACCCTAGAAGTTAAAAGAGATGCAGGAGTCCCAAGTTAAACCATGAAATAACCAACTCCTTTTCATGGTTTTCCTGGTTTGAAGAAGCTCCTCCGAGCACAATTCCTTTCCTACACTCCATAGGAAAGCCCACAGATGAGGTCACTGCATCCCACGCTCCATCAAATGAAGATTATTTGAGTATCATTAGAAACTTCAGTGGATTGGAACTTCTTTAGCCTTTTTCTTACCAAAAAGAACACCACCAAGAGCCCATTTGCGAGTCTGCAGGCCTGGAAGCTCCTGGGTTTTTATGCCAGGCATGGAACTGCGTGCCAGCAGCCTGGAATACTCCCCTTTGCCAGGTGACTGAGGCACTCAAAGGTTAAGCATTGCCTGCACAACCTGCACAACAGCAGGGTTTGAATGCTACATCCAAGTGGGCCAGCCCAGGAAGGTAAATACTCAGTCTCCTACCTGCCTTAGCACAGCACACACGGTACAAACCCTGTTGGGATCAAGGGGACACACCAGAGCAGAGCCCTGGCTCAGTGAGGCTGGTTTCCTGCCAGAGGCAGCATCAGGGGATGCTTTACAGGGCCCCTGCATGCAAACATCACCTCAGCTCCTGCCAGGAAGCACTGAGCTCAAACTGCCTCCAGATGCCTTTGAGTGCCCCTCTTCTCGGGGAGGGGGGAAAGCAGAGCAACCTGTAAGTTCTCATGGTCTCATGGCCCCTCTTGGAAGGGCTCCTGAAGCTCAGCAGCTCTTGGCCACGCTCTCATGTCACAACCACACTCAACACCTCTCACCATCGTCCTGACCTTTGCGTCCTTTCTCACCACCATTCAGGAGGAAGCAAGCAGCTTGGGGGATGCTCCAGACACGCGTGAGGCGCTCTGGAAATCCCACAGATTTGGCATCCTTTCCAAAAGCTGCCCCAAAGCTGCTGTAAAGTGGGGCTTTACCTTCAAGCGGCCCATGGAACACCTCGGGTTGGGAGGGATCCGTACGGATCAAGTCCCCCTTAAGCCTTGAAGGTAAAGAAACCTCCACGCTCACCGTTTCTCTTTGCTGGGGTAGATTATCCACCCAGCCATCAGAGTCACCCAATGACGATGGAGTTCACGAGTACCTGGACTTCCTCAAACCCCTCCACAGCGTTTAATAACGGCAACAATCACATTGGCATCACCAAACTCCACCACCACGCCAGCCAGCTCCTACTCCAAGCTCTTGGCGAGGACATCAAATGACAGCAGACCCGATACAGCGGAACCTCCCTAATCCTCTCTTGCATACAAATCTTCTCCGTTACCCCAGAGACAACTTTGCGCTCCCAGGATCACCTGCATCACCAAAAAGCATCACCAAAAAGCATCACCAAAAAGCATCACCAAAAAGCATCACCAAAAAGCATCACCAAAAAGCATCATCATCAGCTTTTAGGGTTTGCAAGTGGCAGGCACCATAATGAACAGCAAACCTGAGCTCCCTCCACCTCCTCCCCAGCACACAGCGTTCTGTGCTTGGCAACAGGTCCCCCAGCCAGTGCAAATGTGCAAGGTCTATGGATGGGTGATCTGGAATAAGAAGCAGGTTAAGGAAGAATGACCCCAAAACATCAACTTTTGGAAGCTCTGCAGCAGTTTGATGTCCTATTCCCGAAGCAAATACGCACCTACGGGGAAGGCAATCTGAATCCATGAATTTAACACAATAAAAAGGCAAAAAAAAACCACCCCACCCCAAAAGTATTTAATTTAGTTCAGGTTAAATAAAATCAGTTTCATGCCATTTGTAAGAGTTTCACTACACAACTGCTCTAGCACCCAACCCCCCTTTACAAATGCCATCTCTGAGGACTAATGCTCAAACAAACAAGTCCAAAAGAGTATAAAATAAGTTATTTTTCCTATGAAACTGCTCCCACGGAAGTATCACCAGAACCACAGCTCCAAGGGCTGCTCCAAGCAAAGCATGGCCCAAAAGGAGATGGATTTCACAGTGACACGTAGGTCAAGCACTGCAGCCCTCAGACAAACAGCAACCACAGGCACTGGCTCAAGATTTACCCTGGAGGAGCAGGGAGCACCCAACAAGGAATGTCTGTAGGGGCAGGACAGGCCCCAGCTCCATGGGGTGAACAGAGCAGTGTGGAAAGCCGCTCTCCCCACGCAGCCGCTGCTATCTACCATGCCCACGGATGCACCTGGAACTCCTCCTCCTCAGTCACATCCAGATGGGAATCTCCAAGGCTCCGAGGAAGCACAAACGTGTAACAGACACGGACAGACAAGGCACATCTCACCTCGAGACTTCCATCACCAGCAGAGTGACCTGCTCCAACCCCTTCTGCTCCAGGTGAGGGCTGCCTGGATGTCAGACCTTCCCATGGGAAGGGCTGATTCCTTAGCTTTTCTCTTCTCCCCTCACTCAACTGCTCCCTTCCGCTCCCATTTCATTCCCAGCTACGTTACAGGTAAATTAAACAGCATGCCTAAAAATCCCTTCAACCAGTTGCTGAACTCAGCCCAACACCTGAATTCCTCCTCCTCCAAGCACTCAGCAGCTAAGATACCCCGATGCTGAAGCTTCCTACCACAGAAAGGGACAACCCTACAAGAGAAAAGGAGCTCAACTATTGGCAAAAACCATGTCAAAGCCACCCATATCTCAACAAAGCATTAAACAGAATAAATGACTCACCAGAAAGCCTGCCTGCCCGCCGACAAGCCCACAAGCGCTACCTCGCATCTGAGTGCAAAAGAGAATCTTGACTTTGAAAGCAAACCCTTTTGCTCAGAAAAGCCTGTACAGTAAATCCAGTGGGAATTTCCTTGGAAAAAAAACCCCAGTTTATCCCAACATCTTCACAACAGCCAAGTTATTCCAACTGCAGAAGCCTTGGTCCCCTCCGCAGGGTGGCAAGAAGTGGTATCTATTCCCTTTGTCGCTAGACTTCTCCTGGAAAACAGCAAGTTAATGGCAGCTCTCACTGAGAGATACTAGAGCAGGATCACTCCTAATCAGAAAATAAAGATAATGGCATTCCAAATGTTGGGGGGGGGGATATATATATGTATACATATATGTATTTGTAAGAGTATTAGGATCAAATCAGACCTCTTCATTTAAATGGCCCCTCAGTGGGTCATCAATCACCGATGCCTGTTCCCACTGCACCATCATCCATCCTTCACTGGAGCCGTGTAACCTGGCAGCAAACCTGCATCAACCAGTCCTGCTTAGAACCTGCCAGTGAATTCCTGGGAAAGCTCATGCAAGAAGCAGCACTCTGTACCCTCCCACTGGGAGGGAAACATTACGAACCAGCCTGGAAAACTCATCCGAAGCAGAATTCCTCATTTTCAACCAATTGCCTCTGGTTTACAGACAGCAGGCTTCAGATTTTAGCTGGGATTTGGCAGAATGTCTCCCAGTCAGCACGCTTGCATATTCATGCCCCTAATAACTCAAGGCGAGGACGCTGAATTGAAGTTAAACATTACTCTTCTAACCTTTCAAAGGAGGAAAATGTATAACCAAGGAAGTTATCAATTACTCAACCTCTGCCTTCAAAAGGACAGCTAGCACCAAGTGGAGGGTGAAGGTCTCCTGTGGAGAAAGTGGCCTTTAGCAAAGCTATTTCACCACTACTGCTTTGTTTCATACACAGATGACACAAGGTGTTTTGCACAGGAGGTATACGTTGACTTGAGTAAGGAAGGGAATAAACTGAGGACTGGCATAGAGAAGGGAATAAAAAAGACATTTGGATGTATTTGGCCAAGTCAGGCTCATCCTTGTGTACAAGAAACGAAGCCAAAGCCAACTCCTGCTCCGCCACAGAAGGAACCCAAAGCACGGCCCTTCTATCTGCAGCTACTGGTTAACCAGTACGTGACAGAGGACCCTGGGAGGATTTGGACAATGTGGGGTAAGAAGTCAGTGCCTGAAGGATTTTTCCATCTCAGCAATTCCCAAGATTCCTCGTCTCCACCAAGCGCTGTTGTCCAACAGACAATCCCACACCATTCCAGCTCTTTATAGCATAACCTAGCGCTTGGGCCAAAGAGGGGGGGAGAAACCCCACAACAAAACAAAAGCAAACCTTTCAACTTAAAAACTAGTCATTAGAAGACTGGGTTATCAATTCCCTGCACCTGACCACCAAGCCCAGGTGAGAACCCTTCCATCTGCACTGGGTTACACTGGTTGGTAGCTGTCACTCGGCTGCCAGACGCTCTGCATCAAGCCCAGCACACACACTTCAGTCGCTTCGCATATGAGGGGTTGCAGGTGTTACCAGGAAGAGATTCTGACTCCTTTGTTGCCTAGGCTGAAATGCACACATTTGACAGAGAAAAAAAAAGAAAGAAAAGGTCCATTTCTAGGAGTGGGATTTTCCTTTTTGAAGTCTCCAGTTCTTGGGTCCCCACGCTTCAGGCTGGTTCCCCAGTTACTTCAGGAACAGGGAAGGATTTGGAAGTGCAATACTAGGGTAACTTCTGCCCACTTTCAGTGTTCATGCTGACAAGTGATTTTGTCTTCAGAATGCTCCAAAACATCCAGCATCTCTTCTATGATAGCCTGTAGTGCCCGACCCAGCTGTTCTGCAGTATAGGGCTTTCCCAGAGGAGGCACGTGAACAAAAGCCGACCTCCCGCGACTCTGGTATAAGGACGTGTAGTAAGTGAAGTCACAGAGGTACCTGAAACACAAGGAGAGGGCTTATTTAGCACCAGGTGACAAATCCAATGAGAAAACTGCAGGACACAGTCATGGAATGGTTTGGGTTGAAGGGACCTTAAAGCTCATCCAGTCCCAACCCCTGCCATGGGGACCCCTTCCACTGGAGCAGCTTGCTCCAAGCCCCTGTGTCCAACCTGGCCTTGAACACTGCCAGGGATGGGGCAGCCACAGCTTCTCTGGGCACCCCGTGCCAGCGCCTCAGCACCCTCCCAGGGAAGAGCTTCTGCCTAAGAGCTCATCTCAGTCTCCCCTCGGGCAGGTTCAAGCCATTCCCCTTAACCTGTCCCTACAGGCCCTTGTCCCAAGCCCCTCTCCAGGTTTCCTGCAGCCCCTTCAGGCACTGGAGCTGTTCTCAGGTCTCCCCTTCAGGAGCCTTCTCTTCTCCAGGCTGCCCCAGCCCAGCTCTCTCAGCCTGGCTCCACAGCAGAGCTGCTCCAGCCCTCACAGCATCTCCATGGCCTCCTCATGGCCTCGCTCCTTCAGTTCCACGTCCCCCTTGTGCTGCTGCCCCAGAGCTGCACCAGGGCTGCAGGAGAAGGTCTCGCAAGAGCAGAAGAAGATGAACTTTCCACTCTATCACGCTCACTGGCATCCATACCTGCCAGCATCCTTCGATATAGTGACCGTGACGTCCAGCCCCAGCGCTGAGACTCTCTTGCAAACTGTGTCCATGTCAATAATGGAATCGATGCACTCGGGGCCTCCTTCCACGCAGCACTGAGAGCCTGGGCAGAAGCGGCAGTTGTCCAAGCCTTTATAACCCACGTTGTGGCCGCACTTCTCCAGAGTCACGGTCGTAGCCATACCCGAAACACCCACGTGAACCACCAGCTGCAAGAGAAAAGAACCAGGTCAGATCAACCACGACGCAGCCGGTGGGAAACCCAGCGCCCGCTATTCCCGGGTACAGACTGGGGGTTGCTGCATGTGTATCATGGTAATGAGTCACTGAGCAGTGACCTCATGGGTCCAATCCAGAGCCATCCTCCTTGTTTCACCCCCTCCTGGCCCAAGCTGGGATTCACTCAGGGTTAAGGTGACCACCTCTGACCACCGGTGGCACAGCCCAACACGAGCTGCCTCCACAGCCCTTTCCAGTGGCTCCTTCACACCAACTGCTCCCATTAATGCACTGCTCTCTTCTGAGCTTTCCAACCCTACATATTCACATGTTCTCACGACAAAGGGACACCAGCCTGAACACGTGTTAGAAACAGGAGTTCCCATTCTGCTTGTTGCTGTCAGTGGGACAGATCTCACCCATTTGCTGTGTCTTTTCTCCTCCTCCCTCTACTCACTCACTTGTGGACTGTGCTTTTTCCATAACGCAGGAATGAGCCTTTGCACTGTCTGGTATTCAACTGGGACTTCATAGACGTGCAGATCCACGTCATCTCGCAGCCCCAGCTTCTCCAACTCCTAAACACACCAGGAAACAAAGCCAAGATGGTCAGACACAAGCTCAGCAGAGGACAGAGACTCCTGGAAGGTTTAATGGTGCAGTGAGCCTGCTGTGAAGGACTAACACCAGCTGACACTGCGGGCTGTATCCCCTCGGAAACAGCACGGTTAAAAACCTCAAGACAACAGGGAAACAACAAAGGCACCTCTGCACCTGCAGGAACAGTCTTCACCCACAGGACCGTTTGCTTTGCTCTGATGTGTGTTTAACAAAGAGATCAACACTGAAGTGATGATGGTTATCAGCAACAGCCACGCTTCAAAGAAAGGTTTGGCTCCTCGTATTCACCTACTGAAAGAACTAGGTACCTGTAGGAAGAAGTCAAACTGGGAGGATTACATTCATTGTCTAATTTGTCCTCTGTCTGATGACCTGGAGAGCAAATTCCTCTTTGCTTCCAGGTGAGGAGCTCTCAGAGTTAGGTCACAGGCTGTGACTCTGTGTCTATCAGGCTCCACGGAACACTCCTCTATGAGAAACGGAAGCAACACTGCCACATCCTCCTCAGCATATTCCTTACTCTCCTTTTGGCAGGATCTGGAATACAAGACAGCCCGTTTCCACTGCTGCTTTTACCTATTTACCTGATATATTTGACTTCATTTTGCAACATGAGCTGTCACCATCGTAGTGGTTCAAGTAACGCAGTGAATTAGTTCTCCCCCTATAACCTTAACTAAAGCCATGGCTCGAAAACATCCCAACTACCCAGGCAATAAACTTGGCCCATTTCCCTTTGTACCTTTTACAACACAAAGGGTCAGTTTAATACCTTTAAAACCAGAGGCAAGAGGAAAGGCCTTTTTTCCCCCCCGTTTGATCCCAACACCGACTTCCCTCATGGTCCTGGATACTTCTGCCTTGTTCTTCTTTGGCCTCAGGCTCAGCACACCCCAGTAAGAGTTTGAGACTTGCTCCCTTGATACTTCAGGTGTTACCAGTCAAGCCCACACCAGGACTTGATCAGAAATCAACCTTTTGGAGCCATCAAACCCAAACTTCCGAGGGCTCAAGGGAAGGATCCAGCCTCTGGAAAAACACAGGTTCTTCACCAAAGCCATTGGCTGAGCTCAACCTGAGGAGCCAGGGACCAGGCTAGAAGCTCACCCACAGCACAAGCTCCTTGTCTGGTGCTGCTCTCCTCCTCCTGAACACATTCAATTGGAAACACCAGCTTCCTCAGGCCGGGAACACGGAGCCGTTCCTTGTGCTTACATCAAAGGGGCTGCAGGCACAGCAAGGACAGAACCTGCTCCTCCCACAGCCACAAACCCCTGTGGTTGTTCTTATGGATCTCAAGCAGAGAAGGCAGCAAACTAGCAAAGGCCTCTTCAATATAGTCTTGAATGATCAAGTTACCTTTCCTGGAGGTGCGGATTCGGGGAGCAGAGCCAAGAGCAGCTCTCTCATGCAGTTCTTAGGCTTTCTTTTCCTGCACACAGAGATGATGCAAACCTCAGGCTAAAGAGTGCACCGCAGCTAAATGCAATGAAGCTCACTCCCCTTCCAACGTCGTATTGCCCTAGGTTTACACTGCAATAAAGCCAGTTGAAAGGAGAGGACAAGCTGAGGGTTTTGGACCTCCCCGTTACGCTCCTACCTCCCCTATCTAAACCCGAGCAGCACTTCAATATCCTTTCTGTCTGTAGTTGTCAGCACGAGTGGTTTCGTTACTGAGTAAAGAAAACCCATCCCACTTGTAAGGCCCACGGCCGGTGGAGCAAGGTTTAAGCCAACCAAAGCAGCAAAGGCAAGAGGAAGGCTTCCACAGACCAGCAGACATGAGCAACAGCAGTGATAAATCACTTGTGCTGGCTCCGAGGGCAAGGCTGATATTAAAGGCTTGCTGTATTGATTAGTGTCTGGCATATGCAGACATCCATTACCAGAGAGGGATGCTAAGTGATGTTTCACCACATGTCTTTTGCACAGATCTGCCTTCAAGACGTCAGCTGGTTTATGTGGCGCGTTAATAAAGTAAGTAGCTTACAAATGAGAGCATTCAAATACAAGTCAGTCTCTTTAGGAAGATCTCCAGTGTTAACAGGGGGGAATCCATCATCACGGCCCTAAAGAGCATCAAACAGTTCCTTAACATGAGCTTCACTGCAGAAACTTTTCCTGGCAGCACAAAGGAGACACCTTGGGCTCAGCCCCACAGTGACAGCTCCAAACCCCAGCTTTACAAACCCACATCTTCCCTTTAACCAAGCACAGCACTGGCTGCTTCCAGTCCATAATAAAGATGTCCACTGGCCCCCAGACAACTCATTCCCTTGTATACCTGACAGCCACAGCAACCCGAACGCGTCTGCCCGCTTCCCTGACCCCTCCACAATGGTCGCCTTTGTGAGCCTTTAATATCCTTATCAGGTCTGTCTAGACACCCTGACAGCAATTGTCCTTAGTAATGTCACAGCACAGCCTGACCTCTCTCCTCCTCCTCCTTCTCCTCAGCCAGCAGCACTTTGGGGGGATGAAGGCAGGAGCCCATTCGCTTCACAGTCCACCTGTGTCTACACCTAAGTTACACCCAGGAGGCTGGAAAATGAACAGAAAAGCTCGTTTCAGTAACTACTTCTTGAAAGGAAGGTCCTTCCCAAGCAAAAACTGCCGCGGAGGAAATTCCTCCAAAGGAAATCATGGGACAGAAAATCCACATTAACAGGGAAAAACAGAGCAGAAAGATGTTGTTATTCCCGCTGAATTTATAGAGGATCTCTCCCTGAGGCGCCCAAATCTCCGAACACCTCCCCATTATTACACTGCAAGGGCTGCCATCGAAGGTACCCATGTGTGAAACTCCCTTTGCTTTCAAAGGCAAGCAGCTCTCCTGGAAGCCCGCTGCAGTCGGCAGGAACAGACACCCCGCGTCCGTGCCAAATAACACCGAAGAGGAGCGGAGAGAGAAGCAGGGAATTGGCTTCCTCGGGATGCGGGCTAATAAAAGCTGTAATAAAGCCGAAGGAGCTCAGCCCCGGAGCAAGGGAGGATTTAGCAAGATTGTTTAATTGATTTTTCTTCTATTAAGATGCAGATCACAGCGTCTGGGGCTCCGGCGCGCAGACGCGCCTTTGTGTCCCCTCAGCTCCATGAAGTCCCCCGTCTGAAACCCGCACAATGCCCAACTCGCCTGCGCTCAAAGCCATGCTGTTCCTTTTTGTCTGGGCCTCTCGGGGCTGAGCAGGGTGAGGGAAGGCAAAATCCTCCCCGCTGCTGCCTGAAGGCTGGGCTTTAGTGAGGAGCTCAGGACTCGGGAGGGAGACGGGCTCCAAGGCAGCACAAAGCACAGGCTCCAACTCCGGTTTGAGACTCTCCAAACACCCCCAAGCCCCTAAAAATGAATGGGAAAGGCACGTGGTGCCTTCAGCCCTCAGCTGAGCAGCCACCAGTGCCTCGAGCTGCCGTGCTGGAGGAGTGACATTAAACATTAGGTGTGTGTTTGCAAGCGCCATCACAGCAGCCACCACTCTTCCTGCTCCACAAGCACAACACCCTTTTGTCTATCCCGCCTAGAATAAAAGTAGCTGGTTCACACGAGTAAGAACAGACCAAATCCAGTTGCCTCGCTGCTCAATTTCAGTACCAGGCCATTTTTTCCCCCCATATACTTGCATTTCCCCCCCAAACTTAAACCAAGCAAACCCTAACTCGGATATATTCATTTCCAAAAGGCTCTGGGAGGCAAAGGTTTCTTCTTGTACCAGCCACCCCATTAGACATCTGGACGTTAGTTGACTGTAATTGATTAGAGTTTGTGATTTAATTTAAAAGCATTCTAAAGAAGATATTAATCTCTGAGCTCTGAAGGGAAGAGAGATGTGCTGGGGAGAAAAATAGATCTAATTCCCTGGACAACTGTACTAAAAGGTACCCTTGAATTCCCAGCAGCTTTGTCATAAACCGCAGCCAGAAGTGACAAATAAGGAAGAAGGGGATAATGTGGCAGCACTGGCCCTAGGTAATGCTTTTACAGCAAGTGACCTTAACTCCTTCATTCAGCTGGGCCTCTGGCAGGAGTCTGGCTCTGCTCCTCGCCTCTGCTGGGGTGCAGGATGAACGTGCTCCTGCAGATGTGCAGCTACAAGTGGCATAAACTGATGGAGCATCCCGTGCTGCTCCTCAGCAGAGAGGAGGCTGGATCCGGAGGGACAAACACCACCTGGTCCCCACCACCCCATGCCTCCTGCTTTGCCTGCTGCAGCCCAGCACCAAAAGCAGAAGGAACAGAGGGGAATAAGCCAAGGGCAGGTCAGAGTCCTCAGACCCACGGTGGACTTGACTCTGCAGTTTACTTGACTCCACAGGCTACAAGGGGGAAGTCTCATTGCAGATGAGGCTTGGCTTAAAGGTTAACCAGCTCCCCCATTCCAGCTGAGAGGCAAGCACAGCAGTTCTCCTGGGGTTGTTTATTCAGGGCAGAGGAAGAGCCCAGCTCCCTGCCCTGTTTAACAGCTTCCAAACCCCGGGGCTTAGCCTACAGATTCCTTCCTTGCCTGAGCTACACTAACTCTATCCCATTACGTTCTACTAGCTCAGGGATTGCTTTTGGAGTAGTGAATAAAACACCACCTGACCATCTGGAGCGAGCTGCTCGCAGGTAACAAAGTGGGAAGACAAGTTCCAAAGGAGCCACACACCAGAGCCAGAAGGGGGATGTTATCAGCAGGGCTCTCTGCTTTAACTTGCCACGAACAGAGGTATGTGGAGGGTTACCTGAACTGCAATCCAACTGGCGTTAACAGCGTGCTCTCCAAACGGACCAAACCCTGCAAGAGAAGGAAAAAGCCACAGTGGTGAAGTCATCCCAACAGGTTTGACTCAAGTGAAAGGTGCAAAATGGTTCTGTGCTTTCCTGGTATAGAGAGCCTGAAAGAAAGCCCACTTCTAATGCCCGAGCCTTATTTACCTTCCATCCAAGCACTAAGAGACCTCCACAGCCATGACTGAACCGTACACCTTGTACTCTGAGCTTGCCTCAAAAGAAACTCCTTTTTCCCTAGCAGACACTGGGGCAAGTGGATTTTCCCCTTCCTTGACCAGCTTGGAAGAACTTGGTCCAAACAGAGAAGTTCCCTGATGTCACAGAATTAGAATCCTGATTGGATTTCCTATTCCTGATTGGTTTAGGCCACAGCAAATGCTTCCACAAATGGAGACAAGCCTGGTTCAAAGAGTTATTCAGATCTTCACCATGATCTCTGCCAGCATTAGTTCTGCCTTAGGAGGAAACGGGCTCTCTGGACACTCACCTCCAGCAAGCAGGAAAGGTTATGATAACGTTATCAATGCCATTTACTCGCCACATCTTGATTTCCTAATGAGCAACTCAGAGTTAACCAGTAACCCCCAACATCTCCTCCTGAGCAAGCACACAAAGGTTGGGCAATTCATCTGGGCACAACGTCGATACGCTTTAATCTGAACTGTCAGAGCTTCCCTGGGAGCCTCCTGCCATTAAGAGACATAAATTGTGCCTAACTCCTGAAAGGCTTTGAGAGGGACCACAAATATTATGTGACACATTAATGGAAACGTTCTATTTGCTCTCAATGGCAGGGCTGAGGTTACGCCGCACGCAGGGTTTGCACGGGGTAGGCTCATCCACACTCATGGGGCTCTTACAGTCAAACCCATGTCGATATCTGCCCAAAAGGAACGTGCTGAAGGTTTCCACAAGATCCAAACGTCGGGGTTTTCCTGGGAGCAAACCTCCAGTGTTCCCAAGACAAGCTACGACTGCAGCAGAGGTGAACAAGTCCAAGCACTGAACCCCTTCTCGGGTGGTTCTGCAAGTCAGTGATGTCCAGGCACAAGCAGGACCTGCAAAGGCTCCTTGCTAAAGAAACCATGAGAGCCTGAACCCAATGGAATCCAAACACATCCAGCTCCTCCTAACAATCCAGCCACGGGAAGGCTGGAATCCTACAGGTGCCCGTACACAGAACGGAGCCCTCCTGCTCCAAAGTGAACGGGCACCAACACCACCGTGGGCTACTGCTCCTCTGCCTCATCTCCTGCCTGGATCCTCCCGGTATAAGCAACTTTGTGAGCAGCAGGGAACTCCAGCGAGCATGCCCAGGACTTCCTCCACATCCACAATAGGGCCCTCCAAGGCTCAGGACGGCAGCGGCAGGGATGCCGATGGGATGAGCTCCTTCCCCACTCCTAAACCAGACCCCGTGCGCGACCAGCACCGATCCTCCCCGCTGCAGCTGACGGGAGCCCAGTGTGACAGCACCAGGAGATGATCCCCCAGGGGCAGACCCGAGGAGCAGCGCTGCGCTATAGGAACAGGCTTCCCCGCACACAGCGGGGCAGGAGGCAGGGGAAGCACCGCACGCAGGAGGGGACTGATTCACTGACGCCGGGTTTCTGTTTAGTCACGGCTCCGCAGCGATCCCGGCTTTCCCAAAGCCGGGATCTGCCACCTGCTCCTTCCCTCTCCAAGCGCTCCCTTGCAAAGCCGCTCAGCCTCCAGCGCAACCCGCGATGGCAGCGAGCCCCTCTCGCCCATTCAAACCCCAGCCCTCAATAGTTCCCCCCTCCCCGATCCCCATTTGTCACAGCACTGCCTGCCCCACAAATCAACCCGCCGCCCTTTGTACCCCGGGGAAAGGAGCCTGACAAGCTCCCGCCTGCGACGCTGGGGCCTCCCGTCCCCTCGCGTTCCCCTGCTCATCCTTCCCCCGGGCCCCGGGGGCTGAGCGCGGTCCCGGCTCCCACTCGCCCATGGCTCAGGATGGGGTGGCCGGAGCGCACAAGCCCCCTCCCGCATCCCCGCCGCTTCTCCCCACTCCTCCGCAGCCTCAATCCCCTCCTTCCCCCAACCACGCACCCCTGGGGAGGGTCAGGGACGGGAAACGGGGGGTCCCGAACCCCCCCCTCAATGGTTGAGCACCGGGGCAGCGGCTGCGCGCCCCTCACCGAACCCAACCACAGCTCCCCCACAGCCCCGTTCCTCACCCCACACCCCCCCGCCATGGGGCTGCCCCCCCGCCAGGACCCCCGTGCCCGGCCCGCTCCCCCCGTACCGGTCACCACCACCGCCCGCCGCGGCTTCTCCATCGCGCTCCGGTCCCGTCCCGCCGCCGCCGCCGCCCCGCACTGAGCTCCCGGCCCCGCCCCGCCCCGCCCCGCCACCACCGAGCGCGCTCCGCCCCGCCGCCGCCACCACTACCATAGAGTGCGGTCCGCCAAGCTGCCTAGAGCGGCCCATACGCACCACTTCCGCCGCCAGCGCGGAAGTCGCTCGGGGAGACGCGCCGGGGCTGGGCCCGGAGCTTCTTCACCGCTGAGCGGTGCCCTCCGGGGGGGGCTCTAAGAAGCTCCGGCTCGACCCAAGGTGGGGGGTGGAAAAGGCACGAACCGGGATCCGCGGGTAACGGGAAACGGGCGCGCCACCGCTTCCCTCCCGCCCGCCACCCCCTCTTTCTATTTACGGCGCTGTCGTAAAGGCGCGGACCGGAACGGTCGTGGTGTTGCTTTGCGGCCGTATGCCGTGGGTGCTCTGATTGGCTCTGCTGTGAGCGCGCCGTGCTCTGATTGGCTTCGCCAGGGCAGCGCCGCGCTCTGATTGGCCCCGCGAGGGGCCGGGGGCGGTTTGAGCGGCAGCGACCGGCGCGGCGGTGGCTCCGGCACGATGGTGAGTGGTGGCGGGGCCGGGACCGTGGGGTGGGAGGGCCCGGCTCAGTCTGCGGCCATGCCCTGCCCCGGGCCCCTCAGGTACCTGAGGCCTCTCTCTTCCCCCCGCAGCTGCCCCTGTCCCTGTTGAAGACGGCGCAGAACCACCCCATGGTGAGTACCGGCAGCGCGGCCCAGCCCCGGGCCCGCTCCCCTTCCTGGCCCCAGCGGCACCGGTACCGGTCCGTGTGCTGGGGCTGCGCCGTGACCCGTGTGTCCCGCAGCTGGTGGAGCTGAAGAACGGGGAGACGTACAACGGGCACCTGGTGAGCTGCGACAACTGGATGAACATCAACCTGCGGGAGGTCATCTGCACGTCCCGGGTAAGGCCCGGCCCCCGAGCGGCCCCGCGGGGCCTCCGCCTGAAAGCCGTGTTTACCGTGGGTGGTTTATAGCATCCATAGCAAAGGCCGATGTGCTCCTGCAGGGCAGCGCTGTCCACGGCACACAAATGCTCTGTGAGCCTCTCCTAGAGCTATCGAATCCCAGCCTGGTTTGGGTTGGAAGGGACCTTAAAGCTCCCCCAGTTCCAACCCACTGCCACGGGCAGGGACACCTTCCCCTAGAGCTTTCCCCCTGTGAGAGGGTTCTCAGCGTAGGGCTGGAGGCCCCGTGCTGAGATGGGTCCAAGGATGGAGCCTCTTCCATCACGTGCTGTTTGAGAAGCAAAGTCGGCTTCAAGCCCTGTGCTTGATTGATGTACTTGCTCCTCTTAACTCTCCCCAACAGAGGAGGCTGTTGTTTCTCCGCTCTGCACTGTCTGGTACTTTTGCCCTTGGCCACAGTTGCTCCCGAAGATTGTGATCAGTGTTTTGGGCTTTGACCTCAGCCAGAAGTGTCTGGTCTTGTCCCTGCCAGGTGTCTGCTGAGAGGAGCAGCAGCTGGGTGGATGCGAGAGCCTGGCAGAGCTCCTCGTGCTCCTGAAAACCTCTCTGCAAATCCCCAGGAGCTGATGTTGTGAGCCTGGAGAAGAGAAGCTGCATGGAGCCCTCAGAGCAGCTTCCAGTGTCTGAAGGGGGCTGCAAGGATGCTGGGGAGGGATTCTTCATTAGGGACTGTAGTGATAGGACAAGGGGTGATGGCTTCAGACTGAAATGGGAAGTTCAGGTTAGATCTAAGGCAGAAGCTCTTCCCTGTGAGGGTGCTGAGGTGCTGGCACAGGGTGCCCAGAGAAGCTGTGGCTGCCCCATCCCTGGCAGTGTTCAAGGCCAGGTTGGACACAGGGGCTTGGAGCAAGCTGCTCCAGTGGAAGGGGTCTCTGCCCATGGCAGGGGTTGGAGCTGGAGGAGCTTTAAGGTCCCTTCCAACCCAAACCATTCCATGCTTCTATGACAGTGCTGGGGCACAGAGGCGTGTTTGATGCAGTGAACCACCCCTTGAGCAAGGTTTGAGAGGAACCTTTGGGGCTAAGAGATGGAAAACGGGAGCAAACCCTTCCCTGTGCCCGCGCCGTGGGTGCCGCAGGGATCTCCAGGCATCCTGGCAGCCCCTGCCAGCCTTGAGATACCCGAACGCCTCCAAAGGCCGGGTGGAAGCGGGAGCTGGAGCCGCTCCGGGGCTGGTACTGGTGGCACTGGTGGGGATTGGCCGCTAGATGGCACGGAGCGGCGGGCGAGCCCCGGCCCCGGCCGGGAGGCGCTTGTTTACTGCGGGGAGGCCGGAACGAGGAAGCGGAGGAGCCTCCTCCGTCCCTTCCCTTACCCCGAGCCAAGGAGCAGCCGGGCGGGCCCGAGGCAGGGCGGGGTCTGGCGGGTGTCTCTTGGAAGGGAGCTGCTTCTGCCTTGTCTTGTGTGCAAAGGACTTGCCCGGGCAGGCTGAGGCGCCCCAAATAACTCCTGGGGTGTGTGCGTGGAACCGTTTCATCCCAGGAGAGCAGGAACGAGGCGTTCCTGCTGCTGCTCCTCGGAGACACCGCAGATGCCTCTTCCACATGCTGCTGCTTGAGGCTGGGCTGGAGCCATCCCATCTGCAGCCAGCCCCTGCTGGAGCTGCGGGACGAGGCGGGTCCCTGTCCCTCCTCCCACTGACATCATGGGCAGCCGAGTTGTTGTTCAGCTCCGTTCCTATTCCCAGAGCCGCTCCCGGGATGCGGGAGCTGAAACCCTCCTGGGTTGTGTCCTAGGAAAGCCCTGGAGCTGGTGCCCAACCCACAAACCCTGTGTGGAGATCCCGGCTCCATAATGGGGCACCTGGAGACTTTCTTTTCTCTATCAAGAACCCACCAGCTCCTTCTTTCCACAGCTGCTCTGGTGGTGCAGAGCCCACAGCTCCGGAGCTGCCTCCCTGCTCCATCCACACCCAGAGGAGCGCAGCAGGGAGGCGACTCCCAGCTGGGGCTGCTGGAGGACAAACCCAGCCGTGCCTTTGCTGCAGCTCTGGTTTCTCCTACCCGAGCTTTTGGAGCTCCCCACGTTGGCCTCTCCAGCCCCACTTTTGATTCCCTTTCTTAGAAGGGAAGGTGCTTGTTTCCTCAGCCTCCTCTTCTTCCGCTTGCAGCAAGTGTCAGAGGCAGTGAATTGAAAGTGCAGTCGCTCGTGGCTCAGTGCCCTCCCCAGCCTGCAGGGCTCCGTGTTCTGGAGGGAAAAACCCACCCTTTTGTGCTCCTGCTTTCAGATAGTGCTCCCCAAAAAGGTCTCTGGAGCTCTCACACACTCCAGATGTGATGGAAACCCTCAAAAATGCCCCAGAAGTAGATAGCCAAGCCCCAAGTTTTGTTTGTAACCGAGTGTGTTGCTCCCCAATAGGATGGAGACAAGTTCTGGAGGATGCCAGAGTGCTACATTCGTGGCAGCACCATTAAATACCTGCGGATCCCCGATGAGATCATTGACATGGTGAAAGAGGAGGTGGTGTCCAAGGGCAGAGGCCGTGGTGGGATGCAACAGCAGAAGCAACAGAAGGGCCGTGGCGTTGGAGGTGCTGGACGAGGTAATGCTCCTCTTTGGTTTTCAGGGCAAGGAACGGCTCCTGCTTCCCAGCTTGAACCCCAGCTGCGTGGCTGGGAGAAGCTGGAGCCGCTCCAGTGCAGGATCTGGTCCAGTTCATGTGTGTTGCCTCGCTTGTGAGGCAGCTTCAGGGAAGGATTCGTGCCAGGGATGTGCCTCCCTCGTTCCTGGGGTTGGGCAGGAGCTTAAGAGAGTCTGAACTTGACTCTTCCTACCCCTCCTGGCTGGTTTGGGAGCGTGGCTTGATGAACCTGGTCTCTCTTAGCTTAGAGAGGCAGGGAGGGGAACAAATGGCTGCTCTGTTTGGAAACAGACTGAGCTCTAACCGTGGCACTGATAAAAACCCATCAGCTTCCATCGGAATGGCGCTTTGGATCTCCTGCCTTGTTGGTTGATTTATTGTCTATCCCAGGGGCTGTGCTTCTGCTGCTCCGAGTGAAGAACTCGTGCTTCTGATCAAAGGGGAGGTCGCTGCTTGGGAAGAAATAGGTCACAAAAGCAAACTCTTCCTTCCCTGTGCCACTTCCTGGGCTGAGCTGAGCTCGGGGCGCTTCACCTCGGGGATGGGTTGTTCTTTCCTCCCCAAATGGCCCTGCTGGAAGCCTGAGAGCTGTTCCTCTCCTTGCCTGCTCGCCCCTCCTGCCGCATCCTTGCCATTCGCTTTGTGGTCACGTCGCTCAGCCCTGGGGTCACTCTTGGGCCAGGCTTAGCCTGCAGTAGGAGCTTCAGATCCTGAGTGTGCTCCCTTGCTCCAACACCGCTTGGGAGATGCTGGGGTTTGGAAGGAGCCTTAAGGCCTGAGCCATGATTGAGGTCTCTGCAGAGCACCCTTCAGAAGCCACCTCTGCAAGGAATCCCAGTGGGAAGCTGGGCACTACCTGGGGCCATCCAAGGACCTTGGGGAGGGGAAAACCCTGGAGCCTTGTGCTGCCCTGGGACATCCTGGCAGTTCCCAACACATAGAAGTGACCTTTACAAAGCTGAAGGCGCCTTTCTTTCCCCCTCCTTCCCTTTCTCCCTTTGGCAGAGCAGCTTTTTTGGATGTGGTTACTTGGACAAACAGTTTGCCTGCTCTGTTTTCTCTGCTGTGGAAATACCCACCTTGGGAGAGCGGAGCAGAGCCCTGGCTCCGTCGGAGGTGGAGCTCCCTGCTGCTCTGATGTGCAACCTCAATGTGCTGATGGAATATGTTAAAGGGAAGCTTTGGTATTTGCTAATTAGCTCCAAGCTTTGGCTCCCATTAGTGAGACATGAGGAGAGGAAGGGGGAAAAAGAAAGGCAGGACGCGTTGGTTGGGAGGCCAGCAGGCAGGAGGGAAGCTGCAATTGAGCACGCGCTTGAAAGGATTATTGTTCCTGACACTGGGAATCCTTCTGGCTTTTACTTCTCAGCTTGCCAAAGCCAGGAGTGGGGCAGCCTTAGCTCAGCCTCACTGGGAGCATCCCCAGCACTGCAGGGTTAGGAGTCATCCTCTGCCTCTGGTTGAGGCATGTCCCCTCCATGGAGTGAGCAGAGGGCTCTGGAGAAGCCCTTGTGCCTGCCCTGGGTGTCCTCTGGGCTCTGCCTCGTGGGCTTGGGTGGATCCAGAGCCCCTCGAGCACCGAGATCAGCGTCAGAGCCTGGCATTGCTGTGGGGCTGGGGTGACTCTGCAGGGAGGGGGGGCCCAGCGGTGGGTCCCAGGGCAGCTCCTGCAGCCAAACCAAGTGCCCCCCTTCCTTGTTTCAGCTTGCAGGGGACACACATAGAACCTGCTCATCCCACTGCTCTTAAAACACTGCTGCTTCCATGGATCCATTTCTCAGGAGTAGATTCAACAGAGGGTGAGGGCACGGCTCTAGGGCAGGGAACAGACCAGGGAGGTACAGCTGAGGAGGGGGAATCCATTGATGCACCTTATAAATCCAGGCTCTGGAACAGAGAAGGGAGAGATGTAAAAGTCCTGTTTCTAAGGCTGGAAAAAGAGGGGAGCACATGGATAACTACAGCTCCGGGCAGCTGGGAGACGTTGCAGTGATGCTCTTACCCCCTGCTCTTTCTTTCTGCCCCATAGGTGTCTTTGGTGGCCGTGGCCGAGGGATCCCAGGCACCGGAAGAGGCCAGCAGGAGAAAAAGCCAGGCAGACAAGCAGCAAAGCAGTGAGCTTGGCCGGGGCTGGGGCTGGGGCTGCGATGCCCATGGGGTTTCCACCTCAGGATTGCCATGTGTTCAAAAGTGTCCCCTTCCTCCTCTTCCACCCATCGAGCCAGGCCCAAATCATGTCCTTTGGAAGCCCCTCTCGCAATTTCATGTGGTAAAAAGTGGAGTTATTTGCTCCTTGTAGTAGGCAAATCATTGGATTTACTTAAACTGCCCCATCCCTGCTTCAGGAGCTTTGGTTCTGCTGCTCCTAGGAGTGAAAATACTTTAGTTTTCCAGGCTCCCCAGTTTCATTGGAAGGATGATCCTGTTCCATGGTACCAGATCAAAGGCAAACAAACGCCTTCTGGATGGTCTGGAATCTTTCTTTTTATACTTGAGACTCGTTGCATTTGTACCAGATGGGAGTGCTTTGGGTTGAAAACACCCAACTCCAGGACCTTGTATCTTTCTGTGAGTAGTCTTAAGGGTTTGGGGTGGTTTAGAAACAGCCAACCTGGAAGCTCTTGATTGCTTCTCTTCCTGGCCAGTCCCTTCTGTCTCCCTCCTATGGCTTAAGGCAGGATTCGGGACAAACGTTCCTTTGGCCTTCAGGGGTTGTTCCCAAGAGAACTTGGTGATAAACGAGCATCTCCCAGTGAGTGTGTGGCTGAGTTGACTTCAGAGGGAAGTTCCCTTGGATGGAAAAGGCTTTTCTGGGATGTTTGTGTCCCCAACTCTGTTATTTCCCTTATTCCCCCCACACACTTTGCAAACTCGGTGACACAAAGTCCTGAGTGCTGAGATTTCTCCAGCTCATTCCCAACACCTGATGATTCCCTTCCCTCCACCTCCTCTTCTCCTCCTTTTCCAGTCCCTGGGGACACAGGCCAGGCTGTGAGCGTGTCCCAGCCACAGGTTTGGGAAGCTCCTGGGAATTCCCAGCTCAGGGTATTCCCGTCTTGCAGCCCACGGGGCCACAGGGTCCCATGAGGAAAACGCACCCACAAAACATCCTGGCTGACGGGAATGGAATGTGGGGAAGAAAGAGGCTCTGGCCTTGCCTCTGCCCCGTGAATGGGTGAAAAAGCTTAATTTTAGGGGGAAAGCTGATCTTGTGACTCGCTCTGAAGAGGTTTTGGGGTGGTTTCTGTTGTTTTGGGGGGGTGCACACCTGATTCCCCCCCCCATTGGAGCCTGTTCTCTGCCACTGCTCCGAGGAGGAACATGCTTTTATAGACTTATTTTTTTACTGTTTCTAGAACTCCGTGGTGAGCAGGAATAAACCAACCTCTGCCAAGCGGTTCCCTCTCTGTCTGTACTGGTGCTGAGCCCCCCTGGACCCCAGCCTCACATCAACCCTTGCTGTAAGCAGCAACCCCCCAAGCAGATGGGCTTGCATGGAGCCGCTTCCAGGCGTTGGGAATGGGGCACACGTGTCCTCCTCCCTGCTGGAAACTCACCATCAACGCCCGGGTGGCATTTGAACAAAGCCCGGCCCGAGCCCTGTGTCAGACTTTCCCTTCCCAACCTGCTCCCTCCCTTTCGAGTCCCTCCAGCCACAGAACCTCCCCGTGTTCCTGGTGCATGAGGAAGCGGCAGCGGCAGTGCTGGCTGGATAAAGCCCTGCAACAATGGGGCCTTTGGCTTGGGAACAGGGCAGAGTCCTCCAAGTCTTCCTTATCTCCTGCTTGGAGCTCTGGGCTCGGGCCTGGGAGCTGCTGAGGTTCTGCTGTTGTTTAATGACAAGCCCAGGCTCCTGCAGCCTTTCCTAAAGCCTCCCCCTTCCTTTTTCCACCCCTGGAAGGCCAGCGGGGGACGATCTTCCTTGTGCAGCAGCGGGATGGGGGGGATGATGGCTCTGTCTGAGCAGCATTGAGCATGGGCAGCGCTGCCCCCGTTGCCTGTGCTTTTAGGGCTTTCTGCCCCAAAACGGAGTGGTTGGGGCTGCTGTTTGCTGGAAAACCACAGCAAGCCAAGAACAAACCAGGGAGGAGCGAGATGAGAGCCACAACCAGGGAGGAGGAGGAAGGGCTGGGGGGGAGGGGGGGGGGTTCAGCCCGGCAGGACCCGGCTGGTTAGGACCCATGGGGACCAGCATGGCCCTGTCTCTGTTCCCGGTGCCACCGTGGCCGTGCCGGTGGCTCCGTGACTCATGGCTCCGGTGCCTCAGCACAGGAATAGTTCCCCAGCAGCCGCGTGTGACGCGGAGGGAGTGGCTGCCCAAATACTTGAAGGCTGCGCTAAGCAACTAAAAATACACGTCAAAGCCTCCTCCTCCTCCTCCCCCTCCCCCTCGTGTTTTCCTCCTTTCTTTATGGTTTTTTTTTTATAACGATGATGTTTTTTCGTGCCTGGGTTCACTGTCTGAGGCCCCCGGGGCCATTGCAGCCCCTTGGGACCAGTGTGGGGTTGGCTTTTGGGGGCGGGCACTGGTGGCCGCTGACTCCTTGTATTCCCTGCTCTGTTCCTCTCTCTCCCCCTGCGGCAGTGACTAAGAGGCAGCTTCCCCTGTGAGCCCCGAGCCCACGGAGCGCATCCCGGGACAGCGACCGCTCTCCCTTGTTCCCTTTATGCAGGAGCAGGGCAATGCGGGTGCACCCATGGTGGCGTGTGGGCATCTCGCGTTGAGGCTGTGGGTGTCCAGCAGTGCTGTGACACCTTGTCTGGCTGAAGCAGGATCAGGCACCACCAGCATCAAGGAGCTGGGGATGGTCCCATGGGAAGAGCGGGAGCTGCGCGGGGTCCTGCCGCAAGGATGCTCTGGTGCCCGTGGCCCTGGTGTTGCGTGGCTGAGGTCCGGTGGTGGCAGCGGTGACACGGGCTCATCCCAAACCCTCACCGCCTGCTCCAGGGTAAATATATCCCGGCTGGCAGGTGGGAAGCGCAGCGTGACTCAGGGGGTGCCCGGCGCCGCCGGGAATAGCAGCTCCGTCCCCGAGCCGAGGTGACAGTGGCACTGCCACCAGCCCCATGGGCAGCGACCGCCCCGCTCCTGCTCCCCACGCCTGTGTCCTCCCGGGGGGCAGAAGGGGCTGAATCACGGCCCTCATTAAATGCTCATTAAGAAAATGAAGCTGCCGCCTCGCTGCGGGCATCGAGCTGCCACCACCGGTGGTGACTCCGGTTTGGGGACAAGGGACACGTGGGATGAGCACCAGTGGCGACAGGGGGGATGCGGCAGGATGAGGACAGGGTGCTGTGACCCTGGCAGAGGTGGGGTTTTGCTGGTGGGTGCTGGTGGCTGGGCCCAGCCGGAGCACGGATCATGGCTCGTGGATCGTGGCTCATGGCTCGCATCCGTGGCCACGGGCCAGCCGCTCTTCCAGGGAGGCCCTGGGGCCGGTTCGTTCCTCCTGCAACTGATTAAAGCACCTTCAGCTGAAGCTGGTTCTCATTTCATCCAGCTGCAGCCCCATTGCGATGGGGGTGCAGGCAGGAGCACATCCATGGATCCCCATGGGGTGCAGGCAGCCCTGTCCACGGGTGCATCCGCACCGGATGGGGACGGATGCCCTGGGGCAGGAGGAGCTGCTCCCCCGGTCCCCATCCATCGCTGTGCCCGGACGGGACGCCAGAACCTGCCGGTCCGGCCGCACCGCTCCCTAATGATGGGCTTGCAGCGGAAACAGGGACAGGGAGCCCGGGCCCAACCCCCCCCGGGGCACCGGCACCGGGGCTGGGACAGCCCGAGGGAAAGGCGCTGATTTGGGCTTTAATCAAGGCTTTGGTTGGGGTTCCATCGGCTGCGGGGGGGGGCCCAGCCTTGTCCTGGTTGTCACCGGTGTCCCCTGTGGCCTGAGCCGTGCCCTCATCCGCCACCATCACCTCCCCTCGGCACCGGGTCCCCCCGCGACCCCTCCGGCGGGGGCCGCATCCTGCCGGTGCCGGGAGGGGGGGGGTTATCGGCGGCCATCGGCCCTGACGTCAGCCGCTGACGCCGATCCGCCCCCTCAGCCGCCCGCGGGCCTGGCCGGCCGTGACGTGCGGCGGCCCCGCCGCTTAACCCCTTCCGCACCGCCGGTACCGAGGGGGGGGCCGCAGGGGTCCCTTGTGCCGCGGCATCAGGGAACCGCCGCGGCGGGAGCCCCCCCCCCCCCTTCCCCCCGTGGTGAACCGTGCGGTGGCACCGCTGTCACCGGGGCACAGCGACGGTAGTGCCGGTGGGACGGGGTGGGGGGGGAGCCGGCACGCACAGCTCACGGGCTGGCTGCTCCCGGTGTGTTTGGATCATTGACCTCCGGTGCCTTTCACCGGTGGGTGCCCATTGCCCGGTGTCAGGTCCCGGTGCCCCTTTGCCTGGTGTTGGTGCCCGGTGCCCCATTCCCATTGCCCGGTGACAGATCCCGGTGCCCCTTTGCCCGGTGTCAGGTCCCGGTGCCGAGCCCCGGTGCCCGGTGCCCCGTTCCCATTGCTCGGTGTCAGATCCCGGTGCCCCTTTGCCCGGTGTCGGTGCCCGGTGCCCTGTTCCCATTGCCCGGTGTCAGGTCCCGGTGCCCAGCCCCGGTGCCGCTTTGCCCGGTGGCGGTGCCCGGTGCCCTGTTCCCATTGCCCGGTGTCAGGTCCCGGTGCACAGCCCCCGTGCCCGGTGCCCCGTTCCCATTGCCCGGTGTCAGGTCCCGGTGCCCCTTTGCCCGGTGTCGGTGGCCGGTGCCCCGTTCCCATTGCCCGATGTCAGATCCCGGTGCCCCTTTCCCCAGTGTCAGGTCCCGGTGCCCAGCTCCGGTGCCTGGTGCCCCGTTCCCATTGCCCGGTGTCAGGTCCCGGTGCCCCATTGCCCGGTGTCGGTGCCCGGTGCCCCGTTCCCATTGCCCGATGTCAGATCCCGGTGCCCCTTTCCCCAGTGTCAGGTCCCGGTGCCCAGCTCCGGTGCCTGGTGCCCCGTTCCCATTGCCCGGTGTCAGGTCCCGGTGCCCCATTGCCCGGTGTCGGTGCCCGGTGCCCCGTTCCCATTGCCCGGTGTCAGGTCCCGGTGCCCAGCCCCGGTGCCTGGTGCCCCGTTCCCATTGCCCGCTGTCAGTTCCCGGTTCCCGGTCCCGGTCCCGGTCCCGGTCCCGCCCCTCCCCTCCCTTTTGTGCCCATCATCCCCGGCGGGGGGCGCGCGCGCCTTCGCGGGGCCACGTGACCGCCCCCTCCCCCGCCTTGACGTCAGCCCAGCGGCCCTCGCGCTGTTTTCCCGTTTACCCTCCGGTTGCCCCGGTAACGG
>NW_026915748.1:0-145535 GCF_034315485.1 Pezoporus occidentalis | reverse complement strand
GCGCTGAGCCTCGCCCTTGTGCAGCCAGAACCAGACCACGTAGCTGTTGTCCTCTTCGCCTATGGAGGGACAGGAGGAGGAGGGACGGACACAAGCCCGGCCAGGGGGCCGCGGGACGGGAGCCGGGCGGGACGGGGGCTGCACTTACAGACGCAGCCCACGATGCGCTTGTTGGTGATGGACGGGACGAGGTTCGGGTCCTCCTTGGTCCCCGCGTAGCGCTTCGGAGGGAACATGCTATAGGGGTCCTGCGGGGGGGGGGTGTCACCGTTAACACGGGGGGGGCACCGGGACCTGCACCCCCCCACCCCCCCCCCGAGATCCCGGTCCCGTCCCGCACTCACCAGGCCCTTGTTCATGGCCTCCATCACTTTCCGCTCCAAGCCCGTCGCCTGCTCCTCATCCGTGGCCAGGCGGCCTGCGGGGCAGAGCGCTCACACCGGAGCCCGCGGCTCCCGCGGCCTCCTCCCCGGTTCCGCCCCTCCCGGCTCCCCCCTCTCCGGTCCCGGTCCCGCTCCCCGCCCCGAGCTCACCGGGCGCGGCGAGGCCGCGGGCGGGCGCGGTGCGGGCAGAGGCCGCGGGCAGCAGCCGCAGGGCCGCGCTCACCCGCAGTAACCTTGAGGCCATGGCGGCGGCGGCGGCGGAAGTGGAAATGGCGGCGGGCCGGGGCTTGAGGAGAGAGCTCGGACACGCCCCCACCGGGAGTGAAGCCACGCCCACTGCGATTGGCCACGCCCCTCTCCCTCCCTCCATGCGGTTGGCTCCGCCCCCGGCCATTAAAGCCACGCCCCTCGGTGCTGCCCCAGGGGTCACCGTGGGGCTCGGGGACGGGAGGACCCCAAGGGATGGGGTCACCCCCAAGGGACAGGGACACGGGGGGTTGGGGGGCTCAGGGATGACGTCCATGGGGGTTGGGGGGCAGGAGCCCCCCCGAGGATGGAGGCAGGATCATGAGGCCCCTGGGGACAGGGACACCCCCCCGGGATGCCCCAGAGCCTTGGGAACAGGAGGAGCTCAGGCAGTGGGGACAGCCATGGGGTGATGGGGACAGCGTCTGTGCGGCTGTGGGGACAGGGACCCCCCCCGAGGCACAGGGACAGCCCTGAGGGGATGGAGATGATGTCCCAGGGCCGTGGGGACACCACACCTCATCCACCCCTTTATATCCCCCCCCCCCCCAAACCACCCCTTGTGTTCTGAGCATTGGAAGGTCGGGGGGGGGTGAAACCCATAACCACCCCCTCCCCATGGGGTGTGCTTGTGGCACCCCCAAACCAGCCCTTTTCCAACCCAATTCCAAGGCCTTGTGGTGTGCTTGGCACCCATGGGTGCTGGGGGGGGGGGGGGGTGGTGGTATCAGGCTCCCCTTTGCACCCCTGTGGCCGGAGAGGGCTGCACCGTGGCGGGGGGGGAGCCATGGGCCGGTGCCAAGGGAGGAGGGCAGGAGGGCCGGCCCCGCCGCAGCGCCGCCCGGACGCGCCCGCTCGCAGCCACCTCGCCCCAGCCCGGGGTGCCGGAGGGGGGGGACACACAGAGGACACCCCGATCCCCGTGGTCCCCCCCCTCTCCCCGCCACCGGCCATGGGCATCCAGGGCATGGAGCTCTGCGCCGTGGCCGTGGTCATCCTCCTCTTCATCGCCGTCCTCAAACAGTTCGGGATCCTGGAGCCCATCTCTGTGGAAGGTACCGCCCCCCCCCCTTTAATTAACCCTAATTAATCCTCATTAATTAACCTATTTTCAGCCCTCCCCACGCCTCTGGGGGTGTTTCTCCCCTTAAAGGACCTGTTGGGCCCATCAATAGGTCCCTTAGGGTCAAACCTGCAGGGTTTGGGGGTTCCCCCCTCTTAGGGGGGGGGTGGTTGGGGGTGATCCTGAGGGTTTGTGGGTGCGGGGGGGGAGGAAGCCGCAGCCTCCCCCCCCCCCGCCCCCGCCCTGCCTCGTCATGGCCCAGCCTTGCCTATGGGGCTGGGCTGGGTCCAGCCCCACATAAACACCGCATTGAGGGGGTGCAGGGACACTCCCCACCTCCCCCCCCCCCAGAGACCCTCTTGGGGGAGCTGGGACCTTTGTGCCCCTTGAGACCCCCCAGGCAGAGTGATGGGGGGACCCCAGCCCACAGTGACCCCCAAACCCTCACAAGGGGGGGTCCCCAATCTCCCATCGACCTCAATCCCCCCAGAGACGAGACATGGGGACCCCCAATTCCCATGTGGAGGAAGGGGCTCAGGGCTTCTCCTTTGCACCCTGGAACACCCATCGGGAGGAGATGGGGGCTTAACCCCCCCCCTCGGCAGCACCCAAGGGGTGTGGGGCTCTCCGGCTGCCCCGGCACTGCAGAGCCTGTCCCTGGGCCAGTTTTCCCACCCCGATGCCGGCGCTGAGCGGCTCCGCGGGGGCCTCCCAAGCACCAATTATTAATGAGGCATCATTTATTAATTACCTTCCGCCGGGGCGGGAGGTTCCGCACCCCGGCAACGCGCTGCTGGAGGCTCCTGGGGAAACCCTGCGATCGGGTGGCGACCCCTTGGGTTCTTCAACCCGGGGGTGCCCTTTTCCCCCCCAGCACAAGGGGAGCGTGGGGTCCAGCAGCAGGTCCTTGGGGGGGATTGGGATTGAGTGGGATGAGCCGGGAATGATGCGGAGGAGCCGCCTTGCTGGGGGCAGACGGCGGCGATGTCGAGGTGGAGCTGGCGGCCGCGCGGCACCAACCGGAGGAGCTGGAGGAGCTGCTGGCACGGACCAAGTTCTCCAGGCGGGAGCTGCGAGCCCTGTACCGCGGCTTCAAGAGCGTGAGTCGGGGGGGACCCTCACCCCCAGCGCGGCTGCACCGGAGCCGCGGCCTCACCGGCGCCCGCTTCCCTGCCAGGAGTGTCCCAGCGGCCTCGTGGATGAGGAAACCTTCACGCTCATCTACTCCCGGTTCTTCCCGCAAGGCGGTGAGTGCCGGGGGTGATCCCCATGGGGACAGGGGCCGGGATGCGGTGGCTTCACCGGCTCCCGCTCCCCCGCAGACGCCAGTACCTACGCGCACTTCTTGTTCGACGCCTTCGACGCCGACCGCAACGGGGCCCTCTGCTTCCAGGTGATCCATGAGCTCTTCCTTCGGGATCACTGCCCTGCTCTGGCTGGAGCCGGTGCCAGGGTTGATGCCGGAACTGCGGCACCGGCTTCACCGCGGGGATTAAAAATAGCTGCGAGCGAGAATGGAAACGGGATCAATAGGGATAAAACACAATTCCCACCGGGGCGTCCGCCAGCGCCGGTGCAGGGGTGTGAGATGAGGGTCCCATCCCTCGGGTCCCACAGGGATGTTCCCACTCAACCCCAGTTCCTCCGGCAGGATTTTGTCTTGGGGCTCTCGGTCCTGCTCCGGGGGACGGTGCAGCAGAAGCTGCAATGGGCTTTTAACCTCTACGACATCAATAAGGACGGCTGCATCACCAAGGAGGTGACACGGGGCTGGGAGCATCCCAGGGGATGGGCGCTGGCGACAGAGGTGCCCTCAGCAGAAGGGTCCTTGTCACCGCTCCGTCCCCCTTAGGAGATGCTGGAGATCATGACGTCCATCTATGACATGATGGGGCGCTGCACCCAGCCCGCGCTCCGGGACTGCGCTCCCGCAGAGCACGTGGAGCTCTTCTTCCAGGTGAGAGCATCCCCCTCGGCCCAGCAAACACAATGGGGCCGGCACCGGGGCTGCCACTGGGTCCGCGGCTGTCACTGGAACCAGTGCTGTCACTGGGATGGGTGCTGTCACTGGCACACAATGGGGCTGTCACTGGGACTGGTGCTGTCACTGGCACACAGTGGGGCTGTCACTGGGATGGGTGCTGTCACTGGCACACAGTGGGGCTGTCACTGGGATGGGTGCTGTCACTGGCACACAATGGGGCTGTTACTGGGACTGGTGCTGTCACTGGCACACAGTGGGGCTGTCACTGGGATGGGTGCTATCACTGTCACACAGTGGGGCTGTTAGTGGGACGGGTGCTGTCACTGGCACACAGTGGGGCTGTCACTGGGTCCAGTGCTGTCACTGGGATACAATGGGCTGTCACTGGGTCCGTGGCTGCCACTGGGTCCGGTGCTGTCCCTGGGATACAATGGGCTGTCACTGGGTCCGTGGCTGCCACTGGGTCAGGGGCTGTCACTGGGACTGGCGCTGTCACTGTCACACAATGGGGCTGTCCCTGGGTCCGATGCTGTCCCTGGGTCTGGTGCTGTCCATGGGTCTGGTGCTGTCCATGGGTCTGGTGCTATCTGTTGGGTCCGGTGCTGTCCCTGGATCCGGTGCTGTCACTGTCACACAATGGGGCTGTCCCTGGGTCCGATGCTGTCCCTGGGTCTGGTGCTGTCCCTGGGTCCGGTGCTGTCCATGGGTCTGGTGCTGTCTGTGGGTCCGGTGCTGTCCATGGGTCTGGTGCTGTCCATGGGTCTGGTGCTGTCTGTGGGTCCCGTGCTGTCCCTGGGTCCGGTGCTGTCCCTGGATCCGGTGCTGTCGCTGGATCTGGTGCTGTCACTGTCACACAATGGGGCTATCAGTGGGTCCGGTGCTGTCCCTGGATCCGGTGCTGTCACTGTCACACAGTGGGGCTATCAGTGGGTCCGGTGCTGTCTGTGGGTCCGGTGCTGTCCATGGGTCCGGTGCTGTCCCTGGATCCGGTGCTGTCACTGTCACACAGTGGGGCTACCAGTGGGTCCGGTGCTGTGCGTGGGTCTGGTGCTGTCCATGGGTCCGGTGCTGTCCCTGGATCCGGTGCTGTCGCTGGATCCGGTGCTGTCACTGTCACACAGTGGGGCTATCAGTGGGTCCGGTGCTGTCCGTGGGTCCGTTGCTGTCCATGGGTCCGGTGCTGTCCATGGGTCCGGTGCTGTCCCTGTCACCCCCTGGCGCTGTCCCTGGGCCCATCCCCGCTGAGCCCCATCTCTTCCCCCGCAGAAGATGGACAGGAACGGCGACGGCGTCGTGACCTTCGAGGAGTTCCTGGACACGTGCCTGAAGGTGGGGGGCTCCCATGGGCTTCATCATCACCCCCCTCCCTCCTCCTCCTCCTCCCCGCTCCTCACCCACCCCGCCATGGGGGGCTATGGCGGCAGCCTCTGGTGTCTGCGCAGGACGAGGACATCATGAGCTCCATGCGCATCTTCGAGGACGTGCTCTAGAGCGGGGCTTCGCGCCGGGTTTTCTGATTAAAGCCACAGCCACGGTTTGGGGTCAAACCCCGCGATTTCGGTGCCAGCGGTGCCTCGCCGCTGTCATGGCGGCGCCCACACGGCGGCCGCGCTGCGTATCCTAGCAACGCGGCTGCTCCCTCCCGCCCCGGCTCTCATTGGCTGAGAGGCGGAACTCTGGCCGCTCTCATTGGCTGCACGGCTTAACGCCTCCCTTTTCCTATTGGCTGCACGGCGGGACGCTACCGGCTTTCGCATTGGTGGGTCCCAGGGCGGGGCGGGGACTCGGAGAGGGACGTGACGTAGGTGGCTCCGGGGAACCCCTCGGGGTCGGGGGGTCCCGCACCGGGAGCGGGGGAGGGGACGGGACGGGGACGGGGACGGGGACACCGTGGGGTCAGGGCTGGGGGGCATCGGGGGGGAGATCCCCAGGGATTGGGGCTGGGGGGGATCCTCATGGAGCAGGGTCGGATCCGCTGGGAGCAGGATGGGGCAGGGGCATCCCTGGCATTGCGCTGAGCCGGGGGGATCCCCTCTGGGATCGGGGCAGGGCGGGATAGGGGGGGATCCCCAGGGATTGGGGCTGGGGGGGATCGGGGGGGATCCCCAGGGATGGGATTGGGGCTGGGGGGGATCCTCATGGAGCAGGATCGGATCCGCTGGGAGCAGGATGGGGCAGGGGCATCCCTGGCATTGCGCTGAGCGGGATCGGGGCGGGGGGATCCCCTCTGGGATCGGAGCAGGGCGGGATCGGGGGGGGATCCCCAGGGATTGGGGCTGGGGGGGGATCGGGGGGGATCCCCAGGGATTGGGGCTGGGGGGGATCGGGGGGGATCCTCATGGAGCAGGATCGGATCCGCTGGGAGCAGGATGGGGCAGGGGCATCCCTGGCATTGCGCTGAGCGGGATCGGGGCGGGGGGATCCCCTCTGGGATCGGAGCAGGGCGGGATCGGGGGGGGATCCCCAGGGATTGGGGCAGGGGGGGATCCCCTGGGGCCGGGGGTTCCTCGGGGCACGGCCGCTGCGGGACGCGCTCCTCTCCGGGCAGGATCCCGGGATGCGCCTGGCCGGGGCCATGCGCCTCGTGCGGTTCCGGGGACCGGGGGGGGCCGAGCCCCGCCTGGGGCTGGAGGTGGCGCCCGGCGGGGAGGCGCTGGTGGATCTGAGCGCGGCGGAGCCGGCGCTGCCCCGCTCCATGCGGGAGTTCCTCAGCACCGGCGGCACCGGGCTGGCCGCGGCACAGAGGTGGGTGCCCCCGTACAAATGTGGGTGCCCCCATGTAGAGATGGGTGCATCCGTACAGAGGTGGGTGCCCCCATACAAATGTGGGTGCCCCCATGTAGAGATGGGTGCCCCCGTACAGGGGTGGGTGCCCCCGTACAGGGGTGGGTGCCCCCTTACAAATGTGGGTGCCCCCATGTAGAGATGGGTGCCCCCATACAGGGGTAGGTGCCCCCATGTAGAGATGGGTGCACCCGTACAGGGGTGGGTGCCCCCATACAAATGTGGGTGCCCTCATGTAGAGATGGGTGCACCCGTACAGGGGTGGGTGCCCCCATGTAGAGAGGGGTGCACCCATACAGGGGTGGGTGCCCCCGTACAGGGGTGGGTGCCCCCATGTAGAGATGGGTGCATCCGTACAGAGGTGGGTGCCCCCATACAAATGTGGGTGCCCCCATGTAGAGATGGGTGCCCCCATACAGGGGTAGGTGCCCCCATGTAGAGATGGGTGCACCCGTACAGGGGTGGGTGCCCCCATACAAATGTGGGTGCCCTCATGTAGAGATGGGTGCACCCGTACAGGGGTGGGTGCCCCCATGTAGAGAGGGGTGCACCCATACAGGGGTGGGTGCCCCCGTACAGGGGTGGGTACCCCCATGTAGAGATGGGTGCACCCGTACAGGGGTGGGTGCCCCAGTACAGGGGTGGGTACCCCCATACAAATGTGGGTGCCCCCATGTAGAGATGAGTGCACCCGTACAGAGGTGGGTGCCCCAGTACAGGGGTGGGTACCCCCATACAAATGTGGGTGCCCCCATGTGGAGATGAGTGCACCCGTACAGAGGTGGGTGCCCCCGTACAGGGGTTGGTGCCCCCGTACAGAGGTGGGTGCCCCGGTACCCCCAGTATGGAGGTGGGTACCCCCATACAAAGGTGGCTGCCCCCCATATAGATGTGGGTGCCCCTGTACAAATTTGGGTGCCCCCGTACAGGGGTGGGTGCCCCTGTATAGGGGTGGGCACCCTGGTACAGAAGTGGGTGCCCCATACAGGGATGAGCACCCCCCATGCAAATGTGTGTGCCCCAGTATAGAGGTGGGTGCCCCCATATAGAGGAGGGCACCCCTGTACAGAGGTGGGTGCCCCTGTATAGGAGTGGATGCCCCTGTACAGAGATGGGTGCCCCCATATAGGGATGGGTGCCCCCCTACAGAGGTGGGTGCTCTAGTACAAAGGTGGGTGACCGCGTACAGAGGTAGGTGCCCCATACAGGGGTGAGTACCCCCATACAAATGTGGGTGCCCCAGTACGAAGGTGGCTGCCCCAGTACAAAGGTGGGTGCCCCAGTACAGAGGTGGGTGCCCCAGTACAGAGTGGCTGCCCCATACAGGGGTGAGTACCCCCATACAAATGTGGGTGCCCCCATACAGAGGTGGGTGCCCCGCAGGGCGCTGGAGTCGGGGGGTCACCGGGTGCCGCGCAGCGCTGTCCAGCTCCTGGCACCCGTGGGTGACCCCGAGAAGGTGATCTGCGTGGGGCTCAACTACCGCGACCACTGCCTGGAGCAGGACGTGAAGGTCCCCAAGGAGCCCATCATCTTCAGCAAGTTCCCCAGCGCCATCATCGGGCCCTTCGATGACATCGTGCACCCCGAGGACAGCACCGTGAGCACCCCCGGGCCCCCAGCGCGGCCCCCGCCATGCGGTGGGTGCTCACCCCCCACCCCCCCGTTCTCCCCACAGGAGGTGGACTGGGAGGTGGAGCTGGCCGCTGTCATGGGGAAGAAGGGGCGGCACATCCAGGTGAGCCCCGGCGCCCTCCTCCTCCTTCCCGTGGGTCTCGGGTTGTGGCCCCACATACAGCGGGTCCCCGTTGTGCCCCCCCAGGAGGCGTCAGCGATGGAGCACGTCGTGGGCTTCACGGTGGCCAACGATGTCAGTGCCCGGGACTGGCAGATGAAGAGGAACGGGCGGCAGTGGCTGCTGGGGAAAACCTTCGACACCTTCTGTCCCCTGGGGCCAGCCCTTGTCACCAAGGAGGCCGTGAAGGGTAAGGATGGGCAGGGATGGGATGGGACAGGGATGGGATGGGATGAGGTACAGTGATGGGATGGGACAATGATGGGATGGTGACAGGGATGGGATGGGGATGGGGACAGGGATGGGATGGGGGATGGGGATGGGGACAGGGATGGGATCAAGAATGGGGATGGGGACAGGGATGGGATGGGGATGGGACAGTGATGGGATGGGGACAGGGATGGGATGGGGACAGGGATGGGATGGGATGGGATGAGGATGGGGTACAGGGATGGGATGAGGTACAGTGATGGGATGGGGACAGGACAGTGATGGGATGGGGATGGGGACAGGGATGGGATGGGGATGGGACAGTGATGGGATGGGGATGGGGACAGGGATGGGATGGGGATCGGACAGTGATGGGATGGGGACAGGGATGGGATGGGATGAGGATGGGGTACAGGGATGGGATGAGGTACAGGGATGGGATGGGGATGGGGACAGCGATGGGATGGGGACAGGGCACAATAATGGGATGGGGATGGGACAACGATGGGATGGTGACAGGGATGGGATGGTGATGGAGACAACAATGGGATGGGGATGGGACGAGGTACAGTGATGGGGTGGGGATGGTGACAGGGTTGGGATGGGGATGGGGACAGCGATGGGATGGGGATGGGAGAGTGATGGGATGGCGACAGGGATGGGATGGGGATGGGACGAGGTACAGTGATGGGGTGGGGATGGTGACAGGGATGGGATGGGGATGGGATGGAGATGGGAACAGGGATGGGATGGGGATGGGGACAGCGATGGGATGGGGACAGGGCACGGTGATGGGATGGGGATGGGGCACAGGCTCTTTCCTGACAGACACAAGAGGCAACAGGCACTGATTTGCCCCAAAAGCTCCATGTTTTCCCCACATGGGGGGGTTGTTGGTGGTGGTGGCTCCTCAGCTCCCCCCATGCCCCTCCCTGCGGTGACACCTCCCCTCGCTCCCCACAGACGTCCACAACCTGCGCATCAGCTGCAGCGTGAACGGGCGGGTGATGCAGGACAGCAGCACCAAGCAGCTCATCTTCCGCCTGCCCAAGCTCATCGCATGGGTGTCCCGGTAAGGGGGGGCCGGCGGCACCGGTACCGCCCTCAGGGGCCATTGTGACACCTCCTGTCCCCCGTCCCCCACCCAGGTTCGTCACGCTGGTCCCTGGGGACATCCTGCTCACGGGAACCCCCCCGGGGGTGGGCGTCTTTCGGAAGCCCCCCGTGTTTCTGAAGGTGAGGGGAGAGGGGGGGCCAGAACGGGGTGTAAAGGCCCCCCTGGATGGGCCGGGGGGTGCCAGTGTCTCCCTGCCCCTCGCAGAGAGGAGATGAGGTGCGGTGCGAGATCGAGGAGCTGGGGGTCATCTGCAACAAGGTGGTGTGAAGATGGAGACGGGACCTCGTGCCCCGGTCCGGCTGCTTCCCCCCCTCCTGCCCACCCCACAGCACCCTTGTGGGGCTCAATAAAGCAGGAGCCGGGGCAGGATGCTCTAGGGCTGGATGAACTGCTGGATGAAGGCTTCCAGCCTCTCCCGGTTGGCGCTGGAGTGGAAGGGCTGGGCGAGGTGGAGCAGGGGGCCGGGGGGGGCCCCCACCTCCTCCAGCACCTATGGGGAGCAGATGGGGTGTCAGTGTGGGGCAGCAGGAGGTGCAGGGGGGGCTGGTGGAGCCATTGGTGCTTACCCCCATCTCCTTGAAGGTCTGCAGAGAGCTCAGGGCCAGGCTTCTGTTGGGGAGCTCTGGAGGCAGAGAAAGCCTTGAGGGACCCCCCCCCCCAAATCCCACAGCTTGGTTTGGGATGGGGGGGGTGGCCCCAAAGCGGGAGGGAGGCCCCGGGCACCCCCCAGCTCACCAGAGCCCTCCTTGGCCAGGAACTGGAGCAGCTCCTCCACGTAGGCTGCCTCTGTGTGGGGAGATGGGGGTCAAAGCCCAGCACCCCCAAGGCCGGGGCTGCAAAGGGAGCTGCGGCTCTGCCTCGGTTGCCCCAGAGCCCAGCGGGGTTTGGGGGGCCCGGAGGAGCAGTTTTCCCCCCCGGGGGGGGGCTCTCACCGGGCTGGGGCCAGCGGGTTTGCCCCAGGAAAGCCACGGCTCCAGCGTAGGTGCCCAGCACGGGGCTGAGGAGCCGGCAGAGGAAGAGGAGGAGGCGGGGAGAGCCCTGGGGCTCCCCGAGCTGGACGGGGGGAAGCAGAGCTGAGTGCGAGCACCCTCACCCCGTGGGGGTGACAAGGGGACACCCCCCCCCCCCAGGGACCTTGAAGCAGCGGCGCAGGGGCCCCTCGTCCTCGCTGTCGCTGTCACTGAAGTCCATCGTGGGCTGTGCCTGGCGCCGGCTGAAGGCCCGCGGGGCCGTGTCGCAGACCCAGTGCTCGCCCTCCGGCTGTGGGGACAAGCCGGGCCCTCCGGAGCCACCCTACAGCAGCGCCGTGTCCCCTGCATGGGGGGCTGCGGGGGGGGGGCACCCACCTCCTCTGGCTCCAGCAACCCGCACAGGACGAGCTTGTCCACGATGTCCTCGCTCCAGCAGCCCAGGGGCTGGCAGGGCTGGGACGGGAGGAGGAGGAGGAGGAGGAGGAGGAGGAAGAGCGGGGCTGGCTGGTGCCCGGTCCTCCCCCTCCAAGCCACGCAGAGGCCACCGTGGTGCGATGGCGATGCCACCCTGTGCCACCGGCCCCTACCCGGAGCCCCAGCACGTTTGGGGGCAGCAGCTGCAGCAGCTCCAGGGTCTTGCAGTGCAGCTCGTCCTGGCTGAAGATGATGCTGGAGGCTTGGGTGGTGGGCTCCAGGAAGGGCATCACCTCCGCCAGCAAGGCTCGGATGGCACAGGCTGCAGGGATAATGGTGTTACCGGTTGTTCCGGTGTCACCCATTGTCCCAGTGTCACCCATTGTCCTGGTGTCACCAGTTGTCCCGTTGTCACCAGTTGTCCCAGTGTCACCCATTGTCCCAGTGTCACCGGTTGTCCCAGGGTCACCCATTGTCCCAGTGTCACCGGTTGTTCCAGTGTTACTGGTTGTCCCAGTGTCACCAGTTGTCCCAGTGTCACCGGTTGTTCCAGTGTCACCCATTGTCCCAGTGTCACCAGTTGTCCCAGTGTTACTGGTTGTCCCAGTGTCACCAGTTGTCCCAGTGTCACCGGTTGTCCCAGTGTTACTGGTTGTTCCAGTGTTACTGGTTGTTCCAGTGTTACCGGTTGTTCCAGTGTTACTGGTTGTTCCAGTGTCACCCGTTGTCCCAGTGTCACCGGTTGTCCCAGTGTTACTGGTTGTTCCAGTGTTACTGGTTGTTCCAGTGTTACCGGTTGTTCCAGTGTTACTGGTTGTTCCAGTGTCACCGGTTGTCCCAGTGTCACCGGTTGTTCCAGTGTCACCCATTTTCCCAGTGTCACTGGTTGTCCTGGTGTCACCCATTTTCCCAGTGTCACCGGTTGTCCCAGTGTCACCGGTCCCACTCCACGCCTCGCTCCTCACCTCCCACCGCCTCGCTGGCGAAGACAGGCAGGATGGCAGCGCTGTGGTGGCCCAGCTCCATCCAGGTCCGTGCCGAGGCCTCGGGGACCACCAGGACGTCACCGAGGGGGGAGAGGTGGTAGAGGTGGAGCCGGGCCCTGAGCAGGATGAGGCTGTGCTGCACCAGGGCACGGAGCTGCCCCGAGAAGCCCACGTCCCGCTGGCGCAGCAGGATCTCCTCCAGCAGCCAGGCAAAGTCCTGCATGAGCCGGGAGAGGAAGACGCCCTGGAGGAAGAGGAGGATGAGCAGGAGGCTCCACCAGGAAGAGAAGCCTGGAAGCGAAGCTCTCCTCCTCACCTCCCGGTACTTGTGCAGCAGCAGCGCGGACGTGATCCCCACGGACATGACGGCGGAGCAGGACACGCTGTCTGGGAAGGAGGGAGGAGGGAGAGGGATGCTTGGGAGTGAACAGCAGAGCCAAGGGGTGACCCTGCACGGACCAGCTGAGGACGGACCCTGCCACCCCTCACCGCTCAGTGAGTGCAGGCCCAGGTTGGTCACCAACTCTTCCTCTGGTGCCTCCAAGCTGGTGGCCTTGGTGGAGCCAGGAGCCCCGAGCCCGGTATTGCCGGCATCCAGGTGGCCGGGCCTATGGAAAACGGGGTGAGAGGGGTGAGGAAGTGCGGCCGGGAGCCCCCGAAGGCTCCGTGCTGCCTGAGGCTGGGTCCTGCTCACCACGTGCCGAGGATGCTGGGCAGCAGCAGCAGCTCCTCCGGCTTCCCTGCGCACCTGCCAGGGCTTTTGGCCAGGAACTCCTGGGAACGGGGATGAAGGAGTTGTCGGTGCGCACCGGAGCATCACCGAGCTGACCGGATCCGCTGGAGCTTCCCATAGAGACGGGCTCAGCAGATCCCTGACACCCCAACACCCCCCCCATCCCGAGGCTCCTGCCCCACTGCCGTACCTGTAAGGAGAAGGGCTGGGCAAAATCCACCCGGACACAGCCGAGGTTCCGGCGCAGGGCCCGTAACGCTGCCCAGAGGCAAGCGCCGATGCTGAGGGGCTGAGCGCCGCGCTGGGACAGGGGGGACAACACCGAGGCGTTATTGGGGTGCACGGGGGTGACGTGGGGGCTGCACCCCCCCTGGCAAAGAGCCCCTCACCGCTGCCTCCGGCTGGGATCCACCGGGGACCACGTCGTAGCCTATGCCCACCGGGACGAGGAGGACGTCGGGCACAGCACCGGCGCGCACGGCGCCCTGCACCGGAGCCAGCCAGCGCCGGGCCGAGGCCGAGAGGTGCAGCGGCACCGCGGGCTCCTCCAGGAAGATGAGGAGAGGCTGCCGGCTCCTCAGCACCTCCTCCACGTACTGCAGGGGGAGCGGGGTGAGGCTGGGGGGCAGCCACGGCTTGGGCAGCCCCTGCTTTGAGGCACCCCCCGAACACCCCCAGCACCCGGAGCTCAGCACCCACCGCAGCCAGCACGGCCCCTGGGAGCGCATCCTCCGGCTCGCTCTGTGTCTGCTCCATTCCTGCAGGCAGGAAAACCCCTCCGAGGCGCCGGAGCAGGGATCTGCCGGGGGGGGGGACAGGGGACAGCCGGCACTGGGCTGTGTCCCGCTGGGTGCCCCCCCCCCCAAAGGACTGCCCCACACCGGTGCGTGCCCGGCCTTACCGGAGGCGAGGGCTGCAGCCCTGGGCGCCCACCGTCACCCGGGGCACCCCTAACCCCTGGGAGAAGAGGACGAAGGAGAGGAGCGGCCCATCCAGCTGGGATTTGTGTGCGGAGAGGAAAACCAGGGGCACTCGGGGCTGCAAGGGAGGCGTGGGGGGCTGAGCGCCCGGGGGGGCCGGCGGCGTGGGGCCGAGGGCGGCTTCAGCGGGTGCCCACCGTGCTGGCTGCCCTCAGCACCGTCTCCAGCTGCCCCCGGTGCAGCTGCACGCTGAGGAACAGGCGGCTCAGGAGCTTCAGCAGCGCCCAGTGGCAGATCCTGCAGGAAAAGCAGGGAGGGAAGAACCCCCCCCCCCCACCGGGCCACGGCCACCCCCCGTTCCCTGCCTCGGTGTCCCCATGGAGCAGCAGGACCCGGCTCAGCCCCATCCCGGAGGGAAGGAACTGCTCCCTTTGGCTTGGCTTTGATTTCCACCCTCCCGGTTGGGGGTTGGTTTAATCCCTGCCTTCTCTGCCCCGGTGTCACATCCCCTGCAAGGAATCTGGGGGGGGAAATATCCCCAGGGAGCTGTGAGGGACCCAAAGGGTCCTCCTGCACCCCTCCAAGCCCCCTGGTGTTCCCCACAGCATTCCCAAGGAGACGGCACCAAGCACGAAGCCCCCACTCAAAGCCCATCCAAAAGGGGCTTGATAAAGAGCACGAGAGCCCTGGAGAGGAGGGGAGGGACTGGGAACGCCCGAGCCAGGAGCTGGGCTCCCTCCAGGATGAGGTGGGAAGTGGCAGGGAAAGGGGATCCCAGCCAGGGAGGGAGCCCAGACCTCAGCATGAGCAGGGAGAGCGGGGCCTGGATGTCACCCAGGAGCTCCAGGATCTTCTCCTTCCATCCACCCCCCAGTGCCGGGCCACGGGCGGCAGCAGCATCCTGCACCCTGCGGAGGGATGGAGGAGGTGGAAGCATCCCGGCCCCCTTGCTCCAGCCACCCGATGGGATCCCCCAGAGCCCGCTCCCACCTCCTGCTGTGGCAGAGCCGTGCCGGGAGGTCCCCAGGGGTGTCAGCAGGAATCCGCCAGGAGCAGACAGCCAGGAGCCCGCAGACCCTGCGCGCCAGCCAGCCCCGGAACCTGCGCACGGGCACAGGGAGCCGTGGCAGAGGCTGCTCCAGGGCCGGAGCTCTCCCTCCCTCCCCACCTTACAGCTCCTGGGGCCAAAGGAAAAGGCTTGGGATGGGCGCAGCCCCGGAGCTGGGACAGGAGGGAGAGGATGGAGCATTGGGAAGAGGCTGGGAGCCCGCGTGAGCTTGTCCCTGGGACGGCTTCCAGCCCCCCAAACAGCCCCTCCTTGGAGGCACGACGGAGCAAGGCTGATGGAGAGGCGTCCCCAAGGGGAAGGGGTTTCCATGGGGATTGGGAATTCCCTGGGGGATAAAGCACCGTTTATGCCCCGGCCTCACCGCGTGTCCTTCTCCGTCACCCGGCTGATGTCGCGGAAGCCGAGGGAAGGGAAGCGCTCGGAGTAGAAGCCGTCCTGGAAGCAAGGAGGGAAGGGGCATTATGGGGGTTCAGCCCCACATCTCCGGTGCTCCCCACACGCACCGAGATGGGGCTCATCCTCGCCACCAGCATCCCAAGATGCCCGGGATAGCTCCACGAGGCTCTTACCCAGCTCATGGGGGTGCAGGTCTGGCAGCAGCGCCCCGAGTCCGGGTGGCACCTGCCCAGGAAGGGCAGCACGACCTCCACCCTCTGCCCCCCAACACAGAGCCACGTTCTCATCTGCGGCAATGGCAGAGACCGGGAAGCTCCGGGAATGCCGAAGGGGGGGAATTCCCCCCCCCCCCCAAAACACTGAGCAGAACTCACTGCATCGGGGGGGGGGGACAGGACACGGAGATGCCGCTAAGGGGAGATCAAGGGGGGGTCACCCACGTTTCTCACTCAGAGCCGGATCCGCTGGGATCAGCACTCGGGAAGGCTCCAGCAGCAGGTTCCGTGCAGGGAGGAGCCCTTGGAGCACAGCAAAGCTGTGGGGCACAGAGCAGGGGGGCTCAGTGAGGGGTAGGGGGGGGGGGCCCTCATCCCACCAGCCCAGGACCAGAGCCGTGGGGCAATGGCGTGAGGCAGGATGTGACCTGTGGGGTGCTGGTGGCGTGAGGGGAGCGGGGTCACCCCCTTGCTGGGGGTCCCCTCCGTGCCCACCCTTGTCCCCAGGGGGTCCGGTACCTCGGGATGGGGCTGTCCTGGTGGAGACACAGCCCTGGGTGTGGGGCTGGGGTGGGGGGCAGCAGAGGGGCTGGGATGCTCCAGGATCCTGGAAAACAGGAGGTGGGAATGGGCAGAAGGGGTCCGTTGGGAAGGTTTAGACCCGTGTCCTACAGGCACTTGTGGGGTGGGTAACACACCCCATAGGGGCCCCAACACCCCATAGGGACTGGAGGGGAGTCCATGGGGGACCCAATGTTCCCTATAGGGTGTTGGGGGGCGGGGGGGGGGGGAACCGCAACCCCCAACACCCCTTACAGAGCCTTGGGGGGGGGTAACACACCCCACACAGGCCCCACACACCCTATAGGGTAACACCCGCCACAGCCCCTATAGGGCCTTAGAGGGGGTTATGGAGGATGTGGATGGGGGGGTGCAGCACACCACACGTTCCCCATAGGGCCTTGGGGGGGTTATGGGCCCCACATATCCCATAGGAGCGGGGTTACACAGCCCCACACGGGCCCTGCGCACCCCATAGGGGCTGTGGTTGGGAGCGAACGCATCCCACAGCCCCTGCAGGGCCTTGGGGGGGGTTGTGGCCCCACACGAGCCCCACATCCCCCCCCCAAGCCCCACTCGAGGCCCGCGGGGCTCCGCGCCCACCCCGGGCCCGCTCTCCCGCGCTCACCGCCGCAGGCCCGGCCGCTGCTCCCGCTCCGCCCCCGCGGAGGGCGGCACCGGCCCGGCCGGAACCCCCCGGGCCGCGACCCCGGCCCCGCCCGCGGCCTTTGGAGGGGGGGGCTCGGGCTCGGCGCCGCCGCTGGGGTTACCCCGGGCCCCGCTCCCAGCCCCGTCCCTGTGCGGGAGGAGCGGAACGAGCGCGGGGGCTGAGGCGCGGCTCGGAGCGTGCGGGCCCGGAGGGTCCCTGGGGAAAGAGGGGGCGAGAACGGGGGGAAAACAACGGAGAAGGGGAAGGGATGGGAGAAGAGAAACGGGAAAATAGGGAAAGGGAAGAAAAACGGGGAAAAAAAGATTAAAAAGGAAAAAAAAAGGCGAAAAAGGGGAAAATAAGAAAAAACGACAAATAGGGGAAAAAGAAAAATAAGGAGAGAAAAAAGAAAAAAATAACGCAAGAAAAAAAGGAAAAATAAGACGGAAAAGGAGAAAAAAATGGAAAAAAGGGAAATAAGATGAAGATATGTGGGGAATACAATAAAAAGGGGGAGGAAAAAAGGAAAAATAAGACGGAAAAGGAGAAAAAAGGGAAAAAAGGAAAAACAAGGAAAAAAGGGAAAATAAGATGAAAATATGGAGGGTAAATACAATAAAAAGGGGGGAGGAAAAAAGGAAAAATAAGGAAAAGTATCACAATAAAAATGGAGAAAGACGATAAGAAAGGGAAACAGTATATGAAAAAAAGAGGGAAAATATAGAAAAAAGGAGAAAAAAAGGCAAAATACAATAAAAAGGAGAAAAAAGTGAGCAAAAAAGAAAAGAAAATATAAAAATGGAGGGGGGGGGAGGGAACAGGCAAGGAAAAGGGAAAAAAAAGACAAAAGGGAGGAATAGAATAAAATGGGGGTGAAAAGACATTAAAAAAGAGAAAAAAAAAGAAAATATAAGGAAAAAATACAGGAAAAGAGAAATAATGAGGGAAAAAAGAAAATACGATTAAAAGGGAGGGAAAAGAAAATACAAAAGTAAAAGAGGGGAAAAAAGCAAGAAAAAATGAAAACTTCAATTAAAAAGAGGAAAAAAAGGGAAAAGACAAGGGAAAAATGGGGAAAAAAGAGAAAATCCCAGAGAACAGGGAAAGCAGAGGGAGAAAGCCCCTTATTGCCGGGCATTCATTGGCAGTTGGGAACGCAAAGCCCTGGCAGCAGCAGGCTGAGGCCTGGCCAGGGCTCATCCCTCCTCCCCTGGCAGCCAAGGGGCAGAAACCCTCATTTCACCCCATTTTAACCCAATTTAACCCACTTTAAGTGATTTTGAAGCCAAACCCCTGGAATTTCCAAGGCTTTTTTTTCTGCTGCAAACCCGGTTCTGTTGCTACGAGCCGGGGGAGGTTGGGAATGAAGGCATCACCATGGCAACCCCTGGGATGGTTTGGGGGGTTCTGGGGGTGCCTGTGCCCCAACCCCTCTATGGGGCCACCCTATGGACCCCACCCCGCACGCTGTGGGGCGCAGCCGTGGGGCAGAGGACGCGGTGCTGGCGGCGTGCGCGGCCCCACGGCTCCGGCCCCGTTCACACGACCTCTCCCACCCCGAGCATCGTCCCAGCGCGCCGGGACGGGAGAGCAGCCAGGCTGGGAATGGGCTTCCCAAAGCTCCGGCGGAGCCGGGCGGGATGGAGGCGGGGAGATGGGGCCGCGTCCCCTGGGAAGGGGGCGCTGGGGTGGTGGTACCTCAATGGGGTCAGCGCGTGCCAGGGTGAGTCACGGCGCATCCATTCCGTGTGAGTGGGGATGCGCCAACACGAGTCACGACACAGCCGTGGGGGTCGCAATCTTCTGCTGCGGGTCACGACAATGCCACTGCAAGCGTGGGTTGCCATTCCCTGCTGTGGGTCACAATACGGTGGTGTGGGTCACAATGTGGTGGTGTGGGTCACAATGTGGTGTGGGTCACGATACGGTGGTGTGGGTCACGATACGGTGGTGTGGGTCACGTTATGGTGGTGTGGGTCACGATGTGGTGGTGTGGGTCATGATACGGTGGCGTGGGTCACGATACGGTGGTGTGGGTCACGATACGGTAGTGTGGGTCACGATACAGTGGTATGGGTCACGATGTTGTGGTGTGGGTCACGATGTGGTGATGTGGGTCATGATGTGGTGTGGGTCACGATGTGGTGATGTGGGTCATGATGTGGTGTGGGTCACGATACGGTGGTGTGGGTCACAATGTGGTGTGGGTCACGATACGGTGGTGTGGGTCACGATACGGTGGTGTGGGTCACGATGTTGTCGTGTGGGTCACAATGTGGTGATGTGGGTCACGATATGGTGGTGTGGGTCACGATATGGTGGTGTGGGTCACAATGTGGTATGGGTCACGATACGGTGGTGTGGGTCACGATACGGTGGTGTGGGTCACGATACGGTGATGTGGGTCACGATACAGTGGTGTGGGTCACGATACAGTGATGTGGGTCACGATATGGTGATGTGGGTCACGATGTGGTGGTGTGGGTCACGATACGGTGGTGTGGGTCACGATGTGGTGGTGTGGGTCACGATGTGGTGATGTGGGTCATGATGTGGTGGTGTGGGTCACGATACGGTGGTGTGGGTCACGATACAGTGGTGTGGGTCACGATACAGAGATGTGGGTCACGATACGGAGATGTGGATCACAATACAGTGATGTGGGTCACGATATGGTGATGTGGGTCATGATACAGTGGTGTCGGTCACTGTCATGCATCACAATACACCAGTGTGGGTTGCGATACGGTGGTGTGGGTCGCGATATGGTGGTGTGGGTCACGATATGGTGGTGGTCACCACACTGCTGTGGGTTACCCCAACCCAATTGTGGGTCACAACCCATGAACCCTCTTGAAATGCAGCACCAAGGCGGGCAGCAAAACCCCTATATGAGCCTCCCACGAATCCCCACCGGGCCCCCGAGGGGGGGTTGAACGCCCTCAGGGCCAGCAGCTGGTTCATCACTTGTGTTTAATTAATTAATTATTATCATTATTATTTATTCCTTCTATAATTTATGGTGCTGCCATAAATAACACCCCCCCCCCCCCAACATCATGTTCCTGCTGCTGTCCCCAAGTGTCCCCAAGGGATGGGGGGGGGGACGACGACACACACGACACAATCACACCCCCAGCCCCCCCCTTGAAAACAAGGGAATGGTTTTCTTATTCCAAAATAGTTTTTATTGTTAAAAGGCCTTGGGGGGGGTGGGGGTGTCTCTTGGGATGGATCCCCCCATTCCATGTGCTGGGTCCCCATGGAAACCTGGCAACAAGCAGCCATGGGAGAGGGGGGGGCACCCATCATCACTTTGGGGGGCTTCAAAGCTCAACCCAACAGTGAGCGCAGGCAGGAGGAGGAGGAGGGGGTGTGGGAGCCCCTCACCAGGGCGTCGGGGCCCGGCAGCGGCACAGGAGCCGCCGGAAAGCCTTGCGGAAGTCCTGGTTGAACACGGTGTAGATGACGGGGTTGAGGGAGCTGTTGCAGTACCCGATCCAGAAGAAGAACTGGAAGACGCCGTCGGGGACCTTGCAGCGCCGGGGGCAGAGCGCGCCCAGGCTGTAGAGGAAGAAGAAGGGGAACCAGCAGAGCACGAAGACGCCGATGACCACGGCCAGGACGAAGGTGAAACGCTTCTCCCGGTTCACCTGAGCCTTCCTCCTCCAGGGGGTCAGGGCTGGCGAGCGCCGCGCCAGCACCACACGCCCCGTCCCGGTGGCCACCGTGTCCCTGCGGGGTCCCGCGGGCGGTGGGGACGTCTCTGCCCCGGCGCTGGGGGACGCTGGGGGTTCCTCGGGGCTCAGCAGCGAGGTCCTGTCCACCGGTGGAGGGGCCCCGGAGGCCGGTGCGGGGATGCTCGGTGGCACCGGCGGGGGTTTGGTGGCGCCGGAGCGGGCGCGGTGGCGGCGCCTGGCGATCAGGTAGATGCGCAGGTAGACGAGGATCATGATGAGGCACGGGGCGAAGAAGGAGCCGACGCTGGAGGAGAGGATGTACCAGGCCTCCTCGTTGAGCTTGCACTGCGGCCGCTCGCCCGCCGCCGCCTTCTTCTCGCCCTTGTAGACGAGCGGCGGGAGGGAGATGGCGGCGGCGATGGTCCACACGATGAGGATGCCGCACTTGATGCGCCGCGGCGTGCGCTTGGCGTTGTACTCGATGGCGCGGCTCACGGCCCAGTAGCGGTCCAGGCTGATGGCGCAGAGGTGCACGATGGACGAGGTGCAGAAGAGCACGTCCAGAGCCAGGTAGATCTCGCACCACGTCCTCTCGAAGTACCAGTAGCCCAAGAGCTCGTTGGCCAAGGAGAAGGGGATGATGAGGGTGGCCACCAAGATGTCGGCGGCCGCCAGCGACACCAAGAAGAGGTTCTGGGGTGCCTGCAGCGAGCGGCTGCTCAGCACGGCCATGATCACCAGCGCGTTGCCCGCGATGGTGAAGAGCACCAGGAAGGTGATGGCAGCGGCGATGGCGGCGGTGGCTTGCACCGAGTACCCCCCAGGGGGGCTCCCCGTGCTCCCAGAGCCTGTATCCATCTGGATGGATGCGGCTGCTGTGCTCAGCGGTGCTGTGGGGTGCAGGAGGGCCAGGACACCGGGTGCTGGGGGACACTGGTGTCCCTTCCCATGCTGCCTGATGGGCTGCCTGCCCTGCCTGCACCCCCCTTACCCTGCCTGCACCCCGCTGCCCTGCTTGCACCCCCCTTACCCTGCCCGCAGCCCCCTTACCCTGCCTGCACCCCACTGCCCTGCCTGCACCCCCCTTACCCTGCCCGCAGCCCCCTTACCCTGCCTGCACACCCCCTGCCCTGCCTGCACCCCCTTTACCCTGCCTGCACCCCCGTCCTGCCTGCACTCACCTTACCCTGCCTGCAGCCCCCTTACCCTGCCTGCACACCCCCTGCCCTCCCCGCACCCCCTTTACCCTCCCTGCACCCCCGTCCTGCCTGCACTCACCTTACCCTGCCTGCACCCCACTGCCCTGCCTGCACCCCCCTTACCCTGCCTGCACCCTGCTGCCCTGCCTGCACCTTTAGCCTGCCTGCACCCAGCTGCCCTGCTTGCACCCCCCCTTACCCTGCCCGCAGCCCCCTTACCCTGCCTGCACCCCCTTTACCCTGCCTGTAACCCCCTGCCCTGCCCGCACCCCACCTCTTGCCGCCGCTGTCGGTGCCGCTGCCCGTCCCTGCCGGTACCGGTGCCGTTGCCGGTTACCGGTGCTGGTATCGATGCCGCTGCCGCCGGGCTCTGCGCTGCCGAGCGCCTCCTCCGCGGGGTTTTAAGCGGACGCGGGGGGGGGGATGAAGCAGCCGCCGCCCCTGGGGCGGAACCGGGAGAGGGGACCCGGTGGGGCCGCGCTGAGCTCCGCTCCCTCCCCAGGCCCCTCCGGCCCCACATCCCCCCGTACCCGGGTCCCCCCCAGCACCCTCCATGCCTCCAGCACCCTCCCGCAGCTCTTCCTCCATCACCTTTTACCTCCCAGTTTGGGCTTTCTCCTCCCTTTTTAGGCCCCGAGGATGTGCTTGGAGCCCCACATCTGACCCCGGCAAACCCCACGCTGCCCTTCCCCACGCTCCAGCCACAGGCCCAGAAGCAGCTCCAAGTCCCAAAGGCTCTTTTCCATCCAAAGCAGCTGAGTTGATTCTATTTTTCCTCCTTCTAAGCACTTCTGTCAGTGCCAACACACACAGTGACACCCCGGGGACTCCAGCGTGCAGAGGACGAGCTGTCCCCAGCACCCAGCAGTAACACCCAGTGGGCCATCTCCCACCCTCCTGGGTGCTGCTGGAGCCGGGACTGTACTTCGGAACACCATCTCCATGCTCCAGCATTGCTAAACTGGGGGTACAGATGGGAGCGTGAATGTGGGACACACGCACGGACTATCCCAGCCCCACGGCTGATAAATGCATCCTCTCGTCCACGTTTTCCTCCTTCACATCCAGATTCCAGCCTGGAAGGGTTGTTTCTGGGGGGTTTGTGCCACAAGATCTCTCCCCACGGTGGCATTCCAGGCTCCTGGCTCGGCCACGGACCCCTCTCCTTGCCCTGCGCCCACCAGTGAGCCCCATAACCGGCACTAGGAGCCGATCCGGGCTCTCCCTATGGATCCTCTCCCGGTGTTTCAGCCGAGCCGGGGCTCACCCTCCAGGTCACACAGGCCGGTGAAGCTGAGCTCCCGGCTGGAAGGGGAAGGAGGGGATGGGGGGTCAGGACCCTCGGCTGTGGGGCTGCGGTTCACAAAGGCTTCCAGGGATTTCAGGAGCTGCTTCGGCTTCCTTTTGGTGGATGACTCCAGCTCTGAGGAGGGCAGAGGGCAAGGTGTGAGGATGGAGAGTGGGGACGGGGTCAGGGATGCTCTAAAGCTGCTGTCCCTACAGATCCCCTTGGGAAAGGCTGCCCCATTTTCCTCACCAAACCCCAGCCGAGCTCGGCACCATCCCAAGATCCCCCCATAAGGGAATCCCGGGGTGAAGATGAAACAAGGAGCGGTTGGGGGTTTCTGGGGGTTACAACCCTCAGGCCAGACCCAGCGGGACACTAAGACCATGCCGGGTTCAGCGTTGGGTTGTTTCCCTTGGGAAAGAAGGAGGAAAACCCGGGACACAAACCCTTCAGGAGGAAGCAGGAGTCGGCGATGGTCTTGTGCTGCCCCTTCCAGACGCGGTAGAGCCGCAGGAAGGCGGCTGCATAGAGGTCGTTGAGCACAGCAATGACCTGCTGCCGGCGGTTGCACTCCCTGCAAGAGGTGCAGAGGGGCTGAGCCAGGGCCTGGAGTGCCGGGAAGCAGCTCCAGATCCCAAATCCCTTCCTGGCCTGCCTATGGGAACTGCTGGAACGCACCGGGAGAGCCGCTCCTCCCGCAGGGCCTGCAGGACGATGCGGGTGATGTTCACGGACATGATGCCAAAGGGGAATTCCTGCAGGAGAAGGAGTGTTACAGGAATCCCAGCTCGCTGAGGTGCCCACACAACCTCCAGCCCTTCCACACCGCCCCAAAGCCATGGGATGCGGCCTGCAGGCCACAAATCCACGCGGCAGGATAATGGTCCTGAGAATACAGCTTCGATGGATGCTGCACGACAAGATCCAGGCTTAACCCCAACTATGTCCAAGATGAAAAGACCACGTTTACGGAGACACTCGCTCCCGTTTTTCACTTGGATCTTTGTGATTCCCACTCCCGGAGCGTTAGGAATTGTTAAGGGAGGACCTGCCTGGGTTTTGTGTTGGGACAGTTTGAAGATGTTCAGAGCCAGAGGCAGCATCTGAGGGTCCATGACGAAGAAGAGCAGCTGCATCAAGGCCAGCATCCCTGTGCCTCGCAGGTCTGTCCCGGGATCTGCGCCTGGAAGGGTGGGATGAGCCTGGAGTCATTCCCTGTCACCTCCCTGCTCCCATGGCCTTTTACACCACTCAAATCCCTTCAGGAACTGCATCCTTAGGACAGGTTTTTGAGGGGGTTCCCAAGCCGGTGCTGTCACCTCCTCCCTGTTGCTCCCCCACCCATGGGCCCATTCCCAACCCTGCTCCAGGAATGAGCACCTTTAAGCTCGACCAACCCCAAGGCTGTGAAGCATCACCTAAAACCAGTTGTGGAGCCACAGGAGCTGCTGGGTTCAGGCTTTGTCTATCGAGTGAACCAGAAGGTGCCGGCGAGGCCACGTGTGACACCTTTAATCACCCTGGGTCTCTTAATGACATTGTTTTTCTTACCCAGCTGAGGCCACCTCAGTGACAGGGACCCGGCCTGCGCCAGGGAATGGGCCACGGCTCATTAGCCCTAATGAAGAGCATTAACGACACCATGGAGCTGGTGAAGGGCCTGGAGCATGAATGTGCCGAGGAACAGCTGAGGGACCTGGGGGGTTCAGCCTGGACAAGAGAAGGCTCCTGAAAGGGAGACCTGAGAGCAGCTCCAGTGCCTGAAGGGGCTGCAGGAAACCTGGAGAGGGGCTTGGGACAAGGGATGTAGGGACAGGCCAAGGGGAATGGCTTTAACCTGCCAGAGGGGAGACTGAGATGAGCTCTGAGGCAGAAGCTCTTCCCTGTGAGGGTGCTGAGGCGCTGGCACAGGGTGCCCAGAGAAGCTGTGGCTGCCCCATCCCTGGCAGTGCTCAAGGCCAGGTTGGACACAGGGGCTTGGAGCAAGCTGCTCTAGTGGAATGGGTCCCTGCCTGTGGCAGGGGTTGGAGCTGGGTGAGCTTTAAGGTCCCTTCCAGCCCAAACCAGGCTGGGATCCCATGAAATCACCCTGGGAAGGAGGGAGAACAAGGACCAAACCCTTTACCCTGTGTTTGCAACCCACCTCCGGAGGAGGGAATGGGACCAGTGTGATCCCTCCCAGCACAGGGAGCTCCCCAGGTCTCTCCCTCTGCCCTACCTTGAAATCCAAGTTCTTCCCAGTGCGCTCCATAGCGCGGGCAGCCCAGGTGGGAGCGGGTGAGTTTCTTGTAGATGGTCTGCAGGATCCTCATGTGCACGCTCTCATTGTCATCCAAAGCACCTGGTGGAGAGAAAACACCCGTCAGCACCCAAAACCCACCACTTAGCACCCAAACCCTGCCCATCAGCACCCAAAAGCCACCCCTCAGCACCCAAAACCACCTCTTGGCACCCAAAAACCTGCCCCTCAGCACCCAAAACCACCTCTTGGCACCCAAAACTTGTCAGCATTCAAAAAGATCACCCCTTGGCACCCAAACTCCACTCCTAGCACCCAAACCCCATCCCTTGCAATACAAAACCCACCCCTTGGCACCCAAAACCACCTCCCAGCACCCAAAACCTGCCCCTTGGCACCCATAAACCACGTCCCAGCACCCAAAACCTGCCCCTTGGCACCCATAAACCACGTCGCAGCACCCAAAACCTGCCCCTCAGCACCCCAACCCCACCCCTTGGCACCAACACAGAGTGGAGAAAGAACCACCCCCCCCAGCAGCGGGGGGAAGCCAGAGCCCTGGACACGAATGGGTGCTGGTGCTGGTGCCAGGAGGACGTCCCGGCCGCGCTCATCCCGCGGGATGGAGGAGGGAAGAGCAGGACCACGTCCCCCGGAGCCACTCACACTGCGCCATGGCCAGCGCCAGCTCCTGCTCCCCCCGCAGCTGCGGCTGGAGCCGGGGGGGCCCGAAGAGGAAGCGGAGCAGAGCAGCCAGGCCCTGCCTGCGCCCGGGCGCACGCAGCTTCCTCTGCAGGGAGAGAACAGCGGCGGATGAGGGACGGGGCACGGGGATGAGGGAGGGAGAGGCAGGAGGGAGCTGCGGGAAGCGCAAAGGGAAGGAGGGAGCTGCCTCTCCCCTCTCCTACTTACTAAAGCTCCCCCCGCGGCGGGGCCCTGCCCCTACCCTGCACTCGCCCAGCTTGGCCGTCTCGAAGAACTGCAGCGCTTCCCGGAAGGAGATGGGGGCTACGGGCACCGCCGGCGTCCCCCCGAGCCCTGCGGGGGGCAGAGAACGGGGTCACCCCCCCCCCAGCTCCTCCATCCCAGCACGGAGTGAAGGGAACGGCTGAGGGACCTGGGGGGGGGCTCAGTCTGGAGAAGGCTCAGGGGGGACCTGATGGCTCCCTCCAACTGCCTGAGAGGAGGATGGAGCCAGGAGGGGCTGGGCTCTGCTCCCAAGGAACAAGGGATGGGACAAGAGGAAACGGCCTCAAGCTGCCCCAGGGCAGGTTTAGATGGAGCTGAGGAACAATTCCTGCCCCAGAGGGTGCTCAGGCATTGGAACAGGCTGCCCAGGGCAGGGCTGCAGTCACCGTCCCTGCAAGTGTTCACACCCCCCCCCGGTGCCACGGGTCAGTGGTGGCCGTGGCAGTGCCGGAATAGAGGTTGGATCGGATGATCCCGAAGCTCTTTTCCAAGCCCGCTGACTCCATGCTTCCCAGCCAAGAGCTTGCTCCCAGCAGGAGGGTGAGGACTTGGGGAATCTCCCTCCCCTTCCCGCTGGGCTCTTTCCCAAGCTCCCTCCTCTCCCAGCCTTCCCCACCCGCCCCGTATCCCAGCGCCGGCTGTACCTGACTGGATCTCTTCCACAGCCTCCCATTCCTCCCGCGCCCGCTGCAGCTCCTCACTGATCCCTAATGAAAGAAGGGAGGAGGCATCAGAGACCCATGGGGGGGGGGGGATTTGCTGCCTTCTCCCAGGGCTGCTCAGGGCAGGATTCCCCTTCCCCAGCTGAGGTGCTGCGGGGTTTCTCTCTGGAAGCTTTATGGAATCGTGGAACGGTTTGGGATGAAGGGACATTAAAGCGCTTGCCACAGGGACTGCTTTAGTGGGAGGCTGCCTGCGGCAGGGGGTTGGAACCGGAGGAGCTTTAAGCTCCCTCCACCTCAAACCATTCCACGACGCCGGGGCAGAGCCAGCGCGATCCACGCAGGGCTCCTCGGGCTCTGGAGCCGCCGGGATAACGCCCTGGAACCGGAGCTCACACTCACCATCACCCGCGGGCGGCTCCGCTCCCTGCACCAGCGCCTGCAGGAGCCCGTTCTGCCCCAGAGCCGAGAGCTGCGGGGGGACACGGGGACACCGATCACACACCGGTCACACACCGGTCAGACACCGGTCACCCACCGATCACACACCGGTCACACACCGGTCACACACCGGTCACACACCGGTCACACACCGGTCGGACACCGATCACACACCGGTCACACACCGGTCACCCACCGGTCACACACCGATCACACACCAGTCACACACCGATCACACACCGGTCACACACCGATCACACACCGGTCACACACCGATCACACACCGATCACACACCGATCACACACCGGCCACACACCGGTCACACACCGGTCACACACCGGTCACACACCGGTCAGACACCGGTCAGACACCGGTCAGACACCGGTCACACACCGATCACACACCGGTCACACACCGGAGCGCTCCCCGCCGGGACCGGGACCGGGACCCGGCCCCTGCGAGCGGGCTGGGGCGGGGGGGACACGCACGGGGAGGGACTTGCCGGGCGGGGGGAATCGCTGCCGCTCCTCGGGCCGCTCCGAGCCCCCGGCACCTCCGCTCATGCCCTGCGGGGAGAAGGAACGGGCCCGGCCCGGCCCCTCAGCGGCGGCACCGGGCTGGGGGAGCCCGGGCCCGGCTCCGCCGCCGCCGCCGCGCAGTGCATGCCGGGAGCTGTAGTCTGCCCCGTGACACCCGCAGGACTACAGCTCCCAGCAGGCACCGCGCGGGGCGGGGACGGCGGCCCTGGAGGGTCAAACCGCGCGGAAGGCGCGATGGCAGGTCCCGGGGCTCGGTGCCAGCGCTCAGCGGTGCGGTGCCTCCCGAGGGCGGAGCGGGGTCCCGGTGCTCCGCAGCAGAAGGTGCCGTCGCCATGGGGCTGTACGCGCTGCTCTGCCTCGCCTCCTTCATCCTCCTTCCCCTCCTCTCCCTCGCCTGGCTCCTGCTGCGCTCCGGCGGCGGCCCCAGCCCCTTCGCTGCCGATGCCCGGCGCCCGCCGGCCCCGCTCGTCACCGACAAGGCGGTCCGCAGGACGGTCGTTAAGACAGGTACGGGACCCCCCCCCCCCAGCAGCACCTCCGGTTCCCCTGTGGGATCCCTCCAATGACCCGGTGCGACCCCTTCATCCTCCAGTGGGACCCCCAGAACACCCCAATGGGACCCCTCCAGTACCCCGCTGGGACCCTCCATTCCCCAGTGGGCCTCCCCCATACGACCTCCAATCTCCCTGTGGGACCCGCAGTCTCCCATGGGACCTCCCAGTCCCCGGTGGGACCTCAACATCCCCCCGTGGGACACCCAATCCCAGGTTGGACCCCCCCAGTCCCCAGTGGGACCCCCCAGTGCCCAGTGGGACTTCCCTAATAACCCTGTTGGACCCTGCATCCCCCCCTGGGAGCCCCCATCCCTCAGTACAACCCCCCCAATCTCCCAGTGGGACCCTCCAAACCGCGGTGGGACCCCTTCATCCTCCAGTGGGACCCTCTCCCAATATCCCAGTGGGACCCCATGACCCCCAGATCTTCAGTGGGCCCCCCCCAAATACCTCAGCGGGACCCTCATTCCTTTGTGGGACCCCCACATAGGACCTCCAGTCACCCTGTGGAACCTCCCAATCCCCAGTTGGACCCCCAAATCCCCAGTGGGACCCCCCAATACCCTGGTGGGACCTCACCATCTCCCAGTTGGACCCCCAATCCCCAGTGAGACCCCCCCCAGACCCCAGTGGGACCCCCCTGATCCCCAGTGGGACCCCTCAGTGCCCAGTGGGACATCCCTAACACCCCAGTTGGACCCTGCATCCCCTGGTGGGAGTCTCCCCTCCCTTAGTATGACCCCCAGTGGGACCCCCAATCCCTTATGGATCCCCCTCATCGCAGCTCCACTGGGTCTGTGTCACCCCTTGGTGGCATCTTCCCCCCCCACCTCCCAGCACAGCATCACCCTCTGGACCAGCATCACCCCCAGCACAGCTGGGCATTGCCCACAGCGGTTCCATCACCCCCCAGCACAGATTCAGAGGTCACCCCTGTGTACCCTGCACATGCCCTGGGGGGGTCTGCATGCCACCACTGAAGATGCTCTGTGTGTGTGTGTGTGTGTGTTCTGTGCCCCCCAGTTTTCTCTGCAGACAAGGTGCCGGAGCAGCTCGATGCCATCGTGGTGGGGAGCGGCATCGGGGGCCTGGGAGCCGCGGCGCTGCTGGCCAAGGCGGGCAGGAGGGTGCTGGTGCTGGAGCAGCACGGGAAGCTGGGGGGCTGCTGCCACACCTTCACCGAGAAGGGCTTCGAGTTTGACACCGGTATGGCCCCATAGCAGGGATCGCATCCATAGCCCTGTGGTGGGGATCACATCCATAGCCCCGTGGCAGGGATCGCATCCATAGCCCTGTGGTGGGGATCACATCCATAGCCCCATGGCAGGGATCACATCCATAGCCCCATGGCAGGGATCACATCCATAGCCCCGTGGCGGGGATCGCATCCATAGCCCTGTGGTGGGGATCACATCCATAGCCCCATGGCAGGGATCGCATCCATAGCCCCGTGGTGGGGATCGCATCCATAGCCCCGTGGTGGGGATCGCATCCATAGCCCCGTGGTGGGGATCGCATCCATAGCCCCGTGGTGGGGATCACATCCATAGCCCCATGGCGGGGATCGCATCCATGGCCCCGTGGTGGGGATCGCATCCATGGCCCCGTGGTGGGGATCGCATCCATGGCCCCGTGGTGGGGATCGCATCCACAGCCTCATGGCACCCCCCTGGCTCCCAGCCTGGGTTATACAAGTGCTTTTCCGCCTGAGCACACGATATCCTGTGGGTTCCACACCCCAAAAGCCTCCTGCCAGAGGGCAAGGCAGGGCTGCTCACACCCCTAACCCCAACCCCTCGTGATACTCGATGGACCCAGCCCACATCTGTAGAATTCCCCATAGACTGGGTTGGGTTAAAGGGACCTTAAAGCTCCCGCAGCTCCAAGCCCTGCAACGGGCAGGGACCCCTTCCACTGGAGCAGCTTGCTCCAAGCCCCTGTGTCCAACCTGGCCTTGAACACTGCCAGGGATGGGGCAGCCACAGCTTCTCTGGGCAACTTGTGTGGTTAACTGTGTCCCAGGGATATCACCTGAGGGCATATTCCCTTGACAAAGCCTTTCCGGCAAGACAAAGTCCAGCCCTGCATCATTAATGTTCGGGATTAATGATTTACAGCAAGACAGGCAGGAAAAACAGCCACGCAGAACAGCGTTCCCAACCGCTGCTGAAAACCATGGCATCGAGCACTTTCCCCATTGACCTAAAGCGGTGGGAGGGTGTTTCCCAACTTTTCCCATTCCCCTCCACATGGAAAAATAAGAGGAGGGTCCTCGTGCATCCTGGGGGCGTGAAAACAAGGGAACCCCCCCGTAAAACAAAGGGAAACCGCATCTTCCAGGTATCCACTACGTGGGGCGGATGCAGGAGGGCACCAGCCTGCGCTTCCTGGTGGACCAGCTGACGGAGGGGCAGCTGGAATGGGTCCCGCTCCCGCCTGCGTTCGACGCCGTGGTCCTGGGGGAGCCCGGCAGAGCCAGGACCTATCGGCTCTATTCGGGGCGGGAGGGCTACTTCCAAGGCTTGAAGCAGCAGTTTCCCGGGGAGGCGGCTGCCATTGAGGAGTTCGAGCGGTTGGTGAAGGTAAAGGGGGCTTTGGTTTTGGCTCTGGTCGCCCCCCAGCACTCAGCTACGGGGCAAGTGCATGTGCTGGTGTGGCACAACCTGCCCCTGCCCGGCCCTATCTCCCCTTCCTGCCTCAAAACCCTGGAGTTTGACCTCCCCTCCCTGAGGATGCTCATGGTCCCATGGGCTGCGCTGGGACACCCATGAGCTCCAGCACCTCCATGGGGTGATGCTCCAGGACTTCCCCATGGGGTGATTGCAGTCCTTATCGAACGAGTGCTGCAGTAGTGTCAATTGTGCCTTGAAACCCTCACCACAGGGAGTTCTATGGGGGGGAGGAAACGCTCCCTGTGCCCGAAGCAACTCGGGATGCTGTTGTCTTTGCCAGCCAAGCAGTGAACGGGATAGAATCGTGGAATCCCAGCCTGGGTTGGGCTGGAAAGGACCTTAAAGCTCACCCCAGCTCCAACCCCTGCCACGGGCAGGGACCCCTTCCACTGGAGCAGCTTGCTCCAAGCCCCTGTGTCCAACCTGCCCTTGAGCACTGCCAGGGATGGGGCAGCCACAGCTCCCCTGGGCACCCTGTGCCTCAGCACCCTCCCAGCCCCTGGAAGGGGCAGAGATGCCCCCGAGCCTGTCCTGAGCCGGCTCCTCCGTCCCGCAGAGCGCCAGCAGAGGGGTCCCGCTCCTGGTGCTGCTGAAGGTGGTGCCTCGGGCGCTGGCAGCGCTGCTCTGCCGCTCGGGGCTGCTCCCCCGGCTCTGCCCCTTCCTCCGCCTGGCGTCGCGCAGCCTCAAGGACGTGGTGGCCGCTCTGACCCCCAACCGGGAGCTCAGGGCCGTCCTCAGCTACATCTTCCCCACCTACGGTAGGTACCAGGGCGCTCCCTGCTCCTCCCCGTTTCCCACATCCCGCATCCGCCCTTCCCTGCAGCGCGCCCAGGCCTTTCCTCGTCCTCGCACCTTCAGGAGGAGCCACAGATCCCCGCGGTTTGGCACAAGCTCACCCGACCTTTCTCACCCCTTTCTCCAGGCGTGGTGCCCTCCAAGGCCAGCTTCTCCATGCACAGCATCCTGGTGGACCATTTCCTCTGCGGCGCATGGTATCCCAAAGGAGGGGCTGGGGAAATCGCCTTCCACACCATTCCTGTTATCCGGAAAGCTGGAGGCAATGTGTTTGGAAGGGCACCAGTGCAGAGGATCCTGCTGGACTCCCAGGGCAAAGCCTGTGGTGAGCATGGGATGGGGCGCCCGTGCCTGCTCCCTGCTGTGGCGTTGCTTTGAGCCATTCCTCCCTCTCCCACCTTTCCCTTCCAGGTGTGAGCGTTAAGAAGGGTCAGGATCTGGTGAACATCTTTGCTCCCATCATCATTTCGGATGCCGGGATCTTCAACACCTACGAATGGCTCCTGCCGGCGGAGGCGCGGGCATTGCCCGGTACCCCAGCACCGTCGGGTTTGGGTTGGGTTTCACTGGGCTGATGGTGTTAATCCTGCTCCGAGCCACAGCAGAATCCTTCGGATTGGTCCTTAGACATCCTCAAACCTTGTTGCTCATGTTCCAAACACCATCCTTGGCCGGGCATTTCACCACAGGGGTTTTAGTGCAACCGAAATGAGCTCACCCAACCTCGTCATGGTTAGCAAAGCCTTGGCTTTGCTGCTCCATCTCCCTAAAAACCACAGCAGAGCACCCCAAACCGTGGGGCAGTCGGTGGAACGTCCACGTAAGGTTGGGTTTAGTGGTGCCACGAAGTCTTCGTGCTGCTTTGGAAGGGGCACGGTTGGGTGGGAGCGTTGTGGGCATCCATATGGTTGGTCTCCAAGCACTCAACAGCTGCAGAATTGGGTTCAAGGAATCCAAGAGATGAGTCAGTTCTAGAGGCAGCAACAGAGGTAGGAGTGGGGCTGCTTCTAGGAGTAACCACTTCTCCGTTGCTGAGGATCCCAGGGAATACTGATTTTCCCCTTCTTCCCTCCGTATCCAGAGATCCAGTCCCAGCTCCGCATGGTGACACACGGCGAAGGGGGTTTCACCATCTTTGTAGGTCTTAATGGCTCAAACGAAGAGCTGGGGCTGGAGCCCACCAACTACTACATATATCAAGGACATGACCTGGATGAAATGTAGGTTTGGCTTCACCTTGGATGTGCTCTGTTAAGCATAAAGAGATGAATTCCAGGGTGGTGATGCAGCAAAGGCTCCTGCTTGATCCTCACTGCACGGGGGTTCGGTCAAAACAAGTCCTGTGGGCAAGGTTCGGGCCAAACCCTCCTCCAACCTCTGCATCCCTGTGCAGGATGAGTCGCTACCTGTCCTCGCCCAGGGAGGAAGCTGCCAAGAGCATCCCCGTGCTGTTTGTCAGCTGCCCGTCGACCAAGGACCCCACGTGGGAAGCGAGGCACCCAGGTGAGGGCTGGAGCCCAACCACACGCTCCCTGGAAAGCACTTGGGGACTTGGTTGGGTTTCCGGCTGCGCACAGGGAGCTCCTCCTCCCGTGGCCGTGGTCAGAGCTGCTGAGCAGGTCGCTCATGGAAAGCGGTCCTCAAGGGGCCTGGCTGAAGGATATGGGGCCACAGAGGATGCTTGTGGCAGCGCGATGGTGTCGTGAGGGCGGGCAGGGGGACACCAGCCCCAACCTTGTCCTGCTGCAGGTAAATCCACGTTGGTCGTCGTGACCTTCGCCAGGTACGAGTGGTTTGAGGAGTGGAAGGACAAGCAGGTCCACAAGCGGGGCGATGACTACGAGGAGCTGAAGCAGACCTTTGTGAACACCGTCATGCAGACCGTCTTCAAGCTGTACCCTCGCATCGAGGACAGGGTGAGGAAGCACCCTGGGGCTCTCAGGTGCTCCAGCTCTTCTCCTGGGTCTCCTTTACCCAGCCCCATGCAGTGAATGTAGGAGCAGGACGTGAGGTGACACCAACCCATCACCCACCCCTGACCATGCCTGGTGCGAGGGGAACCACCGCAGGGGGTGCAAGGAAACCCATCCCAACCCGCACCCCACAAACGCAGCTCTCTGGGGCTGGGACACCCAACACCTGCACCCCCTTCCTCCCTGAGGACCACGTTGTCCCTTTGTCCCCTGCAGATCGAGTACCTGTCCAGCGGGACGCCCCTCACCAACCAGCACTACATCGCCAGCCCCAAGGGGGAGTTCTATGGCGTTAACCACGACATGGCCCGTCTGCAGGCTGAAGCCATCGCAGCCGTGAGGGCCCAGACGCCTGTCCCCAACCTCTACCTGACAGGTACCGTGCCCAGCGCCATGAGGACCCTGCTGGGGAAGCGGGGTATGAGGGGGGGAAACCTTCAACCCTGCAATGAACCAAGGGCACGAGGCACCCCTGTGCCGTGCGCTGATGCACGGGCACGTCCGAGTTGCATGGACCCAATGGGAGGAGGAAAGGGCTGGGCCTCTTCCAGCTCCTGGGTGCTGTCCCCATGCCTGATGTTGGGAGTGGCTGGGCAGGATGAGGCCCTTTCCCCGCTGGGAAGGAGGAAGGGGGCAAGCAGGGACCCCCGGGGCGGTGCAGGGCGTGATGGTTGTGGCTGGCGATGCTGGAGCAGCGCTGGGGATGGAGGACACGGGACCATGGCTGCTTCGCACACGATTCCAGGGCAGGATGTGTGCGTGGGGGGCTTCGCGGGAGCCCTGCAGGGAGCCCTCATCTGCGCCAGCTCCGTCCTGGGGCGCAACCTCTACATCGACATGGAGCTGCTGAAGCGGCGCACGGAGGCCGAGAGCACCGGGAAGAGGGACTGAGACCCCGGGACCGGGACCCCCCCATCCCACCGGAACACCCCCACTGCTTCGTTCTCACCTGCAGCACTTCCCTCCCTGGCGCCAGGCCCACGGGGGAACAGCCCAGGAGGGCGCTGGTCCCGTTTCCAGGCACTTTGCTTTGGACCTTGTGCACCTCCGGCGCTGATCCCTGCCACGCTCCCAAGGTCAAACCCCTCATCCTGGTGCAGGGACAAGGGTCTCCGTGTACAAGTCAAGGCAATCCCAAACCCCGCCTCCACCAGACCCAACTGTTTCCACCGGCGTTTGGGGGCTGCTTGATCCCCACCAATGTCCGAGAGCTGCTGGACCATCGGGGGAGCATCACCCTCCACCTGCATCCCCAGAGCTGCAGCATCAGTGGGGATGTTTCCTCCCTTTCTGATGCTAAGTTGGGCTCAAAGGCTCAGGGAGGAGCTCACCGACGTGGTCCTTCAGGCAGGAACCAGCTCCTGCCTCACCGGGGTGGTGGATTAAGCAAATCCTCACATGCCATGGCTGGGTGTGACGGATTTAAGATGGGATTAAAGCTAAAGAGCAACAGCGCGTGGTGCTCCCGGACCAGCGCCGAGGAGCCGGATGCAGCCCCATGGTGCTGCCACCCCCCATTGCCCGTGCAAACACCGATTCCAAGCCTGGGAAAAGCTTGGGAACGGGATCAAAGCCCTCTCCAGAGATCAGGAGTTAATAAAAGCATCCTCATCATCTTGTGATTTGGGCCTCGTGATGTGGGAGCAGCAGGTGGGGATGGGGGACAGCGGCTTCCTGAAGCTCCGGTTTGGGAAGGGCAGAGGGAATGCAGGTGAGCCCCATCGGTGGGAGTGTGGCCCTGGGGGGCTGCTTTGGGAAGGGATGATCACGGATCGGCCATAAACGGGTAAATCAGGCACTAAAACCAGCTGGGAAGCACCTCCTGGAGCAGGCAGGGTTCGCAGTGGGTGGCACCGGCTCAGGAGCCCGCTCCAGGGAGCTGGATGGGGTCTGCAATGGGAAACGGGAATTACCTGGTGAGGGAGGCAGCGGGATCCTGGTTGCTCCATGGTTCCCTCCGTGCCGGCGTTCCCAGCCCATCCAACCCCCTTGGAGGCACAAACCCTGCTCTTCGCTGTTTTCCTCCCTGATCCTGTGCCCAGTGACCTGTGCCCGGTGCCATCGCACACCCAGTGCCAGGCGCTGCCCTTCACACCCAGCCACGCCGGTGCCGATGGAGCAGGATCCATTCCCTGCACTTCCCAACGGAGCACTCGGGGCCCATCACGAGCCTTGGGGGGGGGTTGGACACCATTCACCTGCCGGGGGCCCCCCGGAGAGGAGCCAAGAGGGAAGTGAAGCTCCCCAGGACACTCAGCTCAGCTGCGAGGTGAAGCTGATGCACAAGGTGAGAGCCAAGGGGATAGCAGAGCTTTAGCAGCAAGGTACCTGTCCCCCCGCCGGCCCCAGGACCCGGCTTCTCTCCCAGCCCCACTGCGTCCCGTTTTCCACCTCTCTATCCAGGTAATGCAGCCCCTTTTGGCTGGCTTCGGGCTGAATCAGGCTGGCACAAGCAGGAGGCTTGAGGCTGCTTCCATGGTGGATTTTGGGACACCCATGGGAGAGCTCGGGCCCTTCGTCGCTCCCCGCACAACCTCCCTTTTCCTATCTCCTTTTCCTGCTCCCGCTGGTTCTGAAGTCAAACTCCTCTGCAGGCTCTCCTCACCCACCCATGTGTCCCTTTGGGTCTTTCTCCAGCACCTCCAGGTGGGAGCGTTTCTGGGTTTTCCATGAGCAGTGACCTTGCTGGGATCAACCATTGCTCCTGGATCCGTAAATCCATCACGCAGGACAAAGGACCACGCGCGAGCTGCGCTGCCCCGCTGGATGTGCTCCAAGGGGAACCCCTCCCGGCATGTTCCCAATGGACTCTTGTGTTTCCATGTGGAATGGCACCTGCGGCAACGCATTTACCAGCAAAGGGGAAATGCCGCAAGGACGGGAACCAGCGTAAGGAGAAGAGGGAGCCCCATCTCTAAGCTCATCGCAAGAGAGATGCAGTGGGTGAGAAGGGGAGAGAATGGGTGAGCTGGGAAGGGAATGGAGATGGAAAAGGAGCCAGGTGGGGCTGTGGGACTGCGGGAATGGGAGCTGGAAGGGGCTCCTCATCCTGGGCTGGGCTCCAGGCTTGGCTTGGGGGGGGTCCTACAGCTCCGTTTGCAGCTCCCCAAAGACCCCAGGAGCTTGAGGCTTGCCCTGGAGGTGGGCAAAGAGGAGGGAGCACAGGGAAACATGGACAGGGGGATTGAGAGCACCCTCAGTGAGCTCACCGATGACACCGAGCTGTGTGGTTCAATTGATACCCTGGAGGGAAGGAATGCCATCCAGAGGGACCTCGACACGCTTGTGAGGTGGGCTGATGCCAACCTCATGGAGTTTAACCATGCCAAGTGCAAGGTCCTACACCTGGGTGGGAGCAATCCCAGGCACAGACACAGGTTGGGCAGAGAAGAGATTCAGAGCAGCCCAAGGAGAAGGACTTGGGGGTGTTGGTGGATGAGAAAATGAACATGAGCCGGCTTCAGTGTGCGCTCACAGCCCAGAAACCAACCATATCCTGGGCTGCATCAAAAGGAGCGTGACCAGCAGGGCGAAGGAGGTGATCCTGCCCCTCTGCTCTGCTCTGGTGAGACCTCACCTGGAGCATTGTGTGCAGTTCTGGGGTCCTCAGCATAAAAAGGACATGGAACTGTTGGAACAAGTCCAGAGGAGGCCACGAGGATGCTCAGGGGCTGGAGCAGCTCCTGTATGGAGCCAGGCTGAGGAAGTTGGGGCTGTTCAGCCTGGAGAAGAGAAGCTGCATGGAGACCTCAGAGCAGCTTCCAGTGTCTGAAGGGGGCTACAAGGATGCTGGGGAAGGACTCTTCATCAGGGACTGCAGTGACAGGACAAGGGGTAACGGGTTCAAACTTAAACATGAGAGGTTTAGATTGGATCTAAGGACAAGTTCTTTCCTGTGAGGGTGGTGAGGCACTGGAATGGGTTGCCCAGGGAGGCTGTGAATGCTCCATCCCTGGCGGTGTTCAAGGCCAGGTTGGACAGAGCCTTGGGTGCCATGGTTTAGTGTGAGGGGTCCCTGTCCATGGCAGGGGGTTGGGACTGGATGATCTCAAGGTCCTTTCCAACCCAAACTGTTCTATGATTCTAGGAAAAGCAACAGGAAACCCGCCCTGGAAAGGTTCCAGCCCTTCAGACACCATCTCACCCCTTGGTGGGGTCTGCTTTGATCTAAGCAAGAGGCAGAACGGATGCATCAGCTTGGCTGGTGCCCTCCCCACAGGGACAGCGTGGAGGCTGTGAAGGTCAGCTCATGCTCTGATGAGGATGCTCCAGGAGTCGAAGCCCAGCCAAGGAAGTGCCAATAAACCAAGGAGGGCAGGAGGCAGGAGCCCAGCTTCACTCGGCTCCTTGGTACCATCGAGGAGCACAGAACCCACCCGAGCTCCAGTGTGGGAGGTGGGCACGGCCCTGGTCCGTGGTGGCTGCAGGAGGACAGGGCCCGGGGAGGGGTGAACCCCTCCACCAAAGCAAGCCCCGCTCTGTGCTCCTGCATCAGCCTCAGCACTGATCCTGCCCCACGTCTCCCCGAGGGCTCGTGGATCAGCGGCTCTGTCGGCATCTCCTCAGCCCCGCTGCCAGATCCCTTTGAGCTCCTTTAGTGCAGGACCTCGGCTCCTGGGCAGCCCAGCTCAGAGCTCCCCATGGCCCACACGTGGGGTGGGATGGGAGGGACCTCCGGGGCTCGTCCTTCCCCGCTACAGGGAGACCTTAGAGCAGCTCCAGTGCCTAAAGGGGCTGCAGGAAAGCTGGAGAGGGGCTTGGGACAAGGGATGTAGGGACAGGCCAAGGGGAATGGCTTTAACCTGCCCGAGGGGAGACTGAGATGAGCTCTTAGGCAGAAGTTCTTCCCTGTGAGGGTGCTGAGGCGCTGGCCCAGGGTGCCCAGAGAAGCTGTGGCTGCCCCATCCCTGGCAGTGTTCAAGGCCAGGTTGGACACAGGGGCTTGGAAGGTGGAAGGGGTCCCTGCCCGTGGCCGGGGCTGGAGCTGGGTGAGCTTTAAGGTCCCTTCCAGCCCAAACCAGGCTGGGATCCCCTGAAATCACCCCGAAGCCACCCAGCACTGGTGCTTTGATCCAACCCCTCATGTAGGAGCGCTCAACCCAACAACCCGGTGTGCGGATGAAATAATTCCCATTGGAACTCCCCATTTCCACCTTTTCTTCCTCCCCCAAGCGCCCCTCCTTGCTCCAGCCCATCGTTTGCTCTCAGTGTGGGGCTGGATGGGTGCAGGAAGGGGCAATCCCCCCAGCGGAGCCGGGGCTGCGCTGGGATCCTCCTCAGAGCCTCCCTGCGGGGGAAAAGGGGAAACACAACAGGAAGGATCCCAACGCAGCCCTGCACAAGCAGCTTAAGCTCTATTCTAAGAGGAGGAAGAACCCGGCTCCCGTCCTGAGCCGCTCAAGAGGAACGGGGCCGCAGAGCAGAACCGCTGCAAATCCGCTCTGGGCTGGAGGCTGGCGGGGCTCCATCCGGCCCCGGGCTCTGTGGGTCACACAAGGGCAGGTTGAGCACACAAAGAGCCCTGGGCTTGCCCAAACGATGGTGTTTTGTGCACCAAGCAGCACTGCTGGAGCCAGGTTTGAAAGGGGCCCGTGCTCAGAGCACGGACACTGTGAGCAGAGGTGAAAACTCGCTGCTTTTTTTTGGTTTTAAACCCATTTATTGACTTCAACACACAGGAAACCAGAAGAAAAAACTACAAAGAAACAGAAAACTTGAGATCCTTCAAAGCAAAGTGCAGCAGAAAACAACCTCTTTGCTCATTCAAACCCTCGAAGGAGCAACGGTGGCCCAAAACAGAGGTACCGAGAGGCCCCATCCACCCACTGAGCCAGGAGCCCCTGGGAATGGGGACAGGAGATCCAGGGAGAACCCCCTTGGTTTAGCCTGGCCTGAGCTGTGCCTCCTGCCGGCACTGAGCAAACCAAGGTCCTCATCCAGCTCATGCAGGAGCTCCTCGTGCTTGGTCCCAGCTGGGCTCGAGGTGTTGGGGTCCGATGGTTCCCAAGAGCTCACTGCTCCCTTTGCTGACAGCAGTGGGGCTCCCAACACCCCCCCTGGGCTGGAGAGAGCACTGGGACAGCTCCCGGCATGGAGAAGCAAACAGCTTTAAAGAGACTGAACCCCTCTGTCAATCCGTTCTCCATCAAACCCAAAAGGCAAAGCAGGAACACGGCACGCGGGAGCAGCTCGGCAGCGCCCGGCATTGCACGTGTGGAGCCATCACCTCCCACCCCACACCCCGTCCATAAACCAGCCGCACACCACTGGAGCCCCAGGCTTATCCCATGGGATCTCGGACCAGTGGAGTCTTGCTGCAGGAGCCCCCACGAGGTCCGCTCCCCCCGGGGGACATTCCTAACCTTGTTCTCCTTTCCCTTCCCTCCCAGTCTCCAAAACAGCTTCTGCAAGCTCGAGCTGGGCAGGCACTTCATGGCCTCTGGGGGAACATCACACAGACATCTTTGGAGTAGAAGTGCAAGAAGAAGCCGACCCCTCAGAGCTGTAACTCCTCCATGAGCGCATCTGGCAGCTCTAAACCACCCCAGGATGCCCCCACCCTGGTTTAAGTGCACCAAAGGGACCGGCCGCTGGTTTCATTACATTCAAGCCCTCAAACCCAGGGCCAGCAGAGGCGAGGATGTGCTGGTGACACCAGGAGCCCTTCACGTGTTGGTCACCGGCTCGAGGAGGTGACCTCAGGGGGAGGAAGTCCCTGTGGTGACGCAGGCACAGGCGGTGGTGCCTGTGCTGTGGTTTCCCAAGGCAAGAGGCTCTGCCAAGGCTTGTGCAAGCAGCTCAGCCGGGTGAGAGGGCACTAGAGCAGGAGCCAGCACCGAGGGCCCGGTAGCAGCGAGCTCCATGGTGGGGAGGCTCCTTCAGCTTCCTTCCGGGGCCTCCATGCTGCACTTCCAAGGAAGAGGTTTGAAGGGTGCGAGTTCCGTTCATCCCAGTGCTTCGGGGTTACCACACACTCTACATCGCGGTGGAATGATGCCGACAAGGGGGTGGGAAGCCACCTTCCAGGTGAGGTCTGCTACAACCACACCGTGCCAAGCTGGCACGGAGCTTCCTCAGCCTCAGCTGTCCTCCTGCATAGCATTGGATGGCAGCTGCCACCTTCAAACAGTGCAAACAGCTCTGGGGGGGGGGGAGAGGGAGGAGACAAGCAGGGAGCAGGGAAGGAAAGAACCCCACGGGGAACAGAAGATGCAGGTGAGGAAGTTTAAGCTACAACCCAAGGGTCAAAGATGTGCAGGAAGAGAGAATCTGGATGTCAAACCCCAACATTGTCTTCATCACCCAGAGAGGGAAATAAATCACATCGGATCAGAGGCCTCAGGGGATCATTTCCAAAGCAGTGCAGTTGGTCACACGCTGCAGTGGAGCATCCAAAGACAGCGGACAGAAGAGGAGCACACGTGTGCCTCGAGGTGCTGGGTACGACCAGAGCTCTCGGGCTCTGGAAGGGGAGGGTCCGACGGCTCATTTCGCAGGCAGATAGATAGATATATCTCTCTATATATATAATTTCTTTCCCCCAAGAGGAGACATCAGTACAGTAGTTGGCAAATTCCATTTCATTTGGCCACAGAGGCTCTGTCAAGTGCCGGGCGCTGGCTACAAGCCAGAGTTTCATCTTCAGGCAGGTGGAAAAGGAGGAACGTGTTATGAGGAAGTGAAGGGTTTAACGTTACCAAGGTGCAGGTGCAAAGCTAAAAGCACTTCCCCTTCTTCTTCCTGCTGTCTGGAACCTGACCATGGTGCGCAGCTGCAGCGGGGGAGGCGGTGGTGTCCTGGGCTTCCTGCACTTTCAATGCCATCCATCGCTACGCTGAGCATCCAAGGAGGAAGCTAGATCTGGAAAGGCAAAAAGCAAGGTGACGGCTCAGCATGGCTCTTCTGCTCTGAGAAAGCACCGGGCTTTGAGCGGGCTGCGTGGCTCCAATGAGCTCTTCCTAACTGCCTGCCTGCTTCGCTGTGCCCCAGGGACGAGTCCGGGAATTCCTGGCAAGGGAAGCAAGTTCCTGAAATCCTGCTGAGGTTAAACAGGGAAAGTGAAGCAGGAAAACCATCCCCGTGGCACTTGGGTGGCTTCCCCAGCCAGGTGCGGCTGCAGTTCGGGAAGGGAGAGTGCTGCTCCCAAGGGCAACACTGAATCCGAGCTGGGCACTGCTGGAGTGCAATCCCTAATCCCGTTTGGAAGTGTCCATTGTCACGGCCCCCCGCATGGCAACAGCCTTCCCAAAGCCTGAGCTTCAGCTTCGGGTGACTTTCTGCTTCCTTCCCGTGTCTCCTCCTCTTCCTACTGCAGAAAATAACTGCAGACACTTCCAGCTTCAGGGACAACCGGGGAGAAAAGGTTCAAGGGGGAAAAAAGTCCCCAAATCCTGCCCTTTTCCTGCTAAAATCCTCTTGGGAAAAAGCCATTTGAGCCCCTGACCCAGCAGAGCCGAGCTCAGGACTCCCAAGCCTCCACCCTGTGTTAGCTCTGCCACCATTTCTCAGCACTTCCACTTCCCTGTTTCTACACCAAAAGCGGGGCTTTTCCTTAAGAATCCAGCTTTCCAACCCAACCCCGTGTGGGTTCGGGCCCATTCCCAGGGCAAGAGGCCAAGGTACCGTGTTCACCACCCAGACCAGCCCCAGAACCTGCCCAGCTCCGCTTTTGGGCACATTTTACCTTCTGATCCAGTCTCTGATAGTCGCCAGATTTGGGTCGTCGAGCGCTTTTGGATCTTTTTCCTTCCAGAGCAAAAGCAATGATCTTTGGAGAGAGAACGGGGGGCAAGGTGAGTGGGACAACAGCGACCAAATCAGCTTTTCCTCACTTCAAACACGGGTGCTTTCTAATGCTTGTTCCAAAGCACTTGCAACAACTGCACGCCACTACTAAAGCCAGCACAGATGGGAAGCAGGCGGTACCTGAGGTCCGCCTAACGCACAGCAAACAATAAGAGTTTGTTTTCTGTCTCCTGCCCCTAAAATAGCTTTACAGGAGGAAAAAAAACCCCAGCAGCAAAGTTACATCCCTTGAGCTGTGTGAAGACCATTTAAGGACAAAGCTTCTGCAACCTGCTCCAGAGAGCTCCCTGGCAGCAGGAAAACACGGGGTAACATCACTCATCTCCTCCTTTTCACCTCTCTCAGCTGAAAATAACCACCAGAGCTGAGGCCACCTGATTCCCACAGCGATCCAACCCTTTTCCCGGCTCCAGCACCCTCCCCGCTCCTCCCAAAGCTCTTGGGTCAAGGCTTAATAGTAAATTGACAATAGTATTAGCATTCTTATATCAAAGCAATGCCTCTCACCTTGCGCTTGTTGTGATACGCTACGTACAAGGCAGCGACGATAATCGCAGTGGTCACCAGGTAGGCGAAGAAGTGGCTGCTCTCCGACTGGTCCCTGGGAGAGGGAAGGCTCTTCCCTCTCTCCCTAGCAAAGGAGGAGGCATCGCTGCTCCCTTTAGCCCCTTCCTCTTCCTCCCTGGGGGTTTCTTCATTCTCTAAGAAGCTGTCGTCCTCACCAGCAGAGGAAGCTGGTTGTGGTGGCACGTTTTTATCCCTCGGTGAGCCCCCATCATTGCCCTGGCTCCCGGTGTCGCTCTCCTGGTTCCCATCGTTACTCTCCTGGCTGTTTTCCTGCTTCTTGTCATCATTTTCCTTGTTCTCGGTGTTGGTGTCTTGGCTGTTGGCCTGGTTCCCACTGTTACCATCTTGGTTGCTGGCCTGGCTCTCATCCTCAGCTTTCTCCTTCTCAGTCTCTTTGTTGTTGGCCTGGCTCTTGCCAGTCTCGCTACCCTCGCTGCTGCCCTGTTTCTCGCTGCTGGTCTCCCCGTTCTTGCTCCCACCCTCAGCACCGCTCCCCTGGCTCTTGGTGTCAGTGTTCTGGCCAGTGACCTGACCCCCGCTGTTACTGTCGCTGGGCTTGCTCTCGTTGTCAGTGCCGGTGCTGTGGTTCTTGCCTGGGTTATCAGTGCTGTCAGCACCACCGGGACTGCCGTTACTGCTGGGGGTGTTGCTCTGCTCCTCACCTGTGCTGCTGGTCTGGTTGTTGGTCCCGTTCTTGTCGTTACCGCTGGGGCCGGTGCTCTGGTTTGTACCGCCACTGCTGCCACTCTGGGTGCTGCTGGCCTTGCTGTCCTGGTTCTGGCCATCGCCACCCGCTTGTGCGCTGCCCTGGGTACCTGTGCTGCCGCTCAGGCCATTCTGGCCATCCCCATTCTGCTTCTCCGCCCCGTTACCAGCGCCAGCCGCAGCCTGCGGGCCCCCCTCTGCCACCTCCCCACCGCTCCTGCCCTGCTTGTCCTCCGAGCCTGGCGTCCGAGCCGACACGGGGCGCTGCCCTCCGCTCCCGTTGGCTCCATCCGCAGGCTCCTCGGGGACGCCGCTCCCTCCGGGCTGGGCCGCTCCGCCGGTGCCCGCAGCAGCTCCGCTGCGCTCGGCTGCGGAACACAGAGCTCAGTCACCCGCGGCCCCGCCGCTCCCGATCCCGCTCCCGGTCCCGCTCCCGGTCCCGCTCCCGGTCCCGATCCAGGTCCCGCTCCCGCTCCCGGTCCCGGTCCCGATCCCTCTCCCGATCCCGCTCCCGGTCCCGCTCCCGGTCCCGCTCCCGGTCCCGATCCAGGTCCTGCTCCCGCTCCCTCTCCCGATCCCGCTCCCGGTCCCGGTCCCCCCTCCCCGCTCACCGTCCAGGCGGAGCAGCAGGAGCACCAGGAGCAGCCGCTGCACCATGGCGGCCCCGCACGCACCGCGTCCGCTTCCGCTTCCGCCCCGAGATGTCGCGACAGAGGAGGGGCGCGGCGACAGCGGGAGGGGCTTGAGGAGTCCGGGGCGGAGCGGACGCGATGTGGGCGTGGCTTATGGAGATTGAGAGGCGTGGCTTATTCCGACCGATGGGCGGGGCTTGCTGCGTAACGGGCGTGGTCTATGTAAATTAGGGGCGGGGCTTAGCGCCGAGGGCTGTGCTCCTATGAGGACCGCTCGCCCTGGAGCCTGCCTTACCCAGCCCGTGTCCATCTCTCCCTATGGGATTCCCTGCTCCCTTCCGGGCTCCCTCCGCACCCGCACCCAGGGCTCCTCCACCTCGGTCAGCAGAGCGGCCATGAGGATGTCATCACCCTCCGCTGGCAATCCCGCTCCTCTCCAGCCTCCGGCTCTGCTCCGGGGATGGGAACCAGCCTGGACTTGACGCACACGAAACGAAGGAAGCTCCCCACATCCACCCGTCATCCTCCTGCCACGGTCTGAGCTCCTCACGTGGATTTGATGTCCTCGGGTCCGTTCCTTCGCCGTATCCCTCTTGCTGTATCCCTTTCCGAGCAGATGTCGGCTGAGCCATGGCTTTTGTGGGATCCTGGTAAACCAAAGATCTCCACATGTTCCTCTTGGGTTTTCTCCCTGCCCATCACTGCTTCCTGGTGACCCCACACAGGTCTGGGTCCCTCTCTTTAGGGACTTTGGCATGGGGGCACATCATCCGTACCTCCCTGCCTGTCCTTCCCAAAGCCAGAGCTTTGGTATCAGTTTTCCAGGTGCAGAAATCACACCATCAAGTCCCTGTAATTTGCCTTATGAGTATCAATCTCCATTTGTCCTCACTCCTTTCAGATCAATGGATTTGCCTTCCTCTCCACCCAGGATGAACTTCCTTGGTGCTCAACCACTCCAGAGCATGCTGTCACCAGAGCTGTATCTCATCCCTAACACGACATCCTGCCGAAGGACACGCGCCCAAGTCTCTAGAAGGAACCACAAGAACGTCCCAGATCCTTCAGCCGCTCCATTTAACACTAAAACCTGGAAAAATATCCCACCACCATTCACCATGCAACCAAATGAGTCCTGTGCAGCGATAATACCGTGGGGAATAATCCTGACTTGGCCTCAGAGCACAATGGATTATGTGCTCGATTTTTCCTTCTTTGCCCCCCTCCAACCTCGATTCAATTCAACCCATTCCAACGTTCCCAGCAGCTCCGTTCTGCCCATTCCTGCCCTTCCAAGGAGACACAAGAGCAGTTGGCCCAGTGCTTTTGCTGACATTAAAAGCAGACAAGCGGGGCTGTTTCTCATGCCCAGCCCCTTCAGCTTTCACTCACACCCCTGGAAGTCAAGAGCAACGGAACAGAGGCCAAGTTCCTCTGGATTTACAACAATGCATCTGGGAATGGGATCCTGCCCAAGATACCAAGTCCCAGGCTGACATCAGCTCAGCGCCGGTGCCTCGCTCCGGGCTCCTTTGCCTTCAGCACTTTTCTTGGCTAAAATGGGATAAACAGGAGCAGTGACCTCCCCTGGCCTCCGGGGCTGCCCCCTCCGCGCGCAGCCGGGAAACGGGAAGCTGCATCGATGTGGACAACAAGGAAATTCCTTCTGGCTTCAGCACGGCCACACGGATGTGGGCTGGAGGGAGGGAAAGGAGGAGGATTGGGGATTATTCTGTCTGCAAAGCAGAAGGAGGAAATTCCCTCTCAGTCTCACCCAGGTGATGGCAGCTGCTGGTCCTTTATCACCTTTAACCCAACCCCGTTCCATTCCAACTCCAGCCAGATCCGCTTGGTTTCCTCATCTCTTCCCATAAATCTCTGTGGGATGTTGCTTTTTGGGGATGACTCTTTCTGAGAACGGCCACAATGACCGAGACCAGGCTGTACACCCAAATCTGGACGAGAACTGAACCAACTGAGGCACTTCAATGCTTGGAGCTAATAAAGTCCTCACCTTGTCAGAAGCGCCTGCATCCCCCATCCCATCCCTTTCCCCCAGAGGGCTAATCTGGTCAGGAGAAAGGATCAAAAGGAGAAACAATTAGCAAATGGAACAATTTAATGATGCTAATTAAAATGTATTAAGTGTAGCCAGTGCCTCTGCACCAGCTGCTATGGCAGGAGCCTGGAGCCCACGGAGCGCCCAGTGCGGGGCCGGGAAACGGGACATCTGCTGCATCCCCCCCCTCCCCGGGCTTGAGGAACGCTCCGTCTCATTGCTGCCGCTCGCAGGGTTCACCGTGGAGCCTCTAATTAGCTCCATCTCTGCAGGAGACCCCTGGGACCTCATTAGGCATTTCAATTAGTGAATAGCCAGAGCTGGGGGGGAGCGGGGCTGGGGGCTGCTTGATGGAGATGCTGTAATTAAGCAAGAGGATGGAGGTGACAGGAGTAACCCCGCTTCCAAGCAGCAGCAAGGAAAGCACCAGCTCTACCACAGGTTTGCTCCTGACAAGCTTTGAACCAGGTCCCGGCCATAAGACCCCGGTGATGGGCGCAGGAGGCTGGGGCTGGGCTCTGCATGGAAGCGGCATCCTGCAGTCCAGGGTTTAAACCTTTCCTCACTGCAGGAAAGGCCCATGGAGGAATAGCTGCCAGTGCTCAAGGCCAGGTTGGGCACAGGGGCTTGGAACAAGCTGCTCCAGTGGAAGGGGTCCCTGCCCGTGGCAGGGGTTGGAGCTGGGTGAGCTTTAGGGTCCCTCCAACCTGGCCTTGAACACCGCCAGGGATGGGGCAGCCACGGCTTCTCTGGGCACCCTGTGCCAGCGCCTCAGCACCCTCACAGGGAAGAGCTTCTGCCCAAGTTTTCCTCATTTCATTCCCTCCCCGACCTTTTCCCCTTTGTTGGATGTGATGGTGGGGAGCCCTGTGAAGAAAAGTCACCTCCGAAGGCAGGAGCAGGAGTTGTGCAGTGGCTTTCTATTGGGAACCTGTCTAAATGCAACACTTCCATAAAGCATGAAGGGTATGCAGGTACCACCATCAGCCTGGGTCAGCTAGGAGAGCCTCAACATGTCCTCTTGAGATGGAGCACCATGGAACCGGCCTTGTCCTCCAGGAGAAGCCAAGAGGGCTTTGGTGCCCAGTTGCATCTCTTCTAGCAGGGGATAATCCAAGCCTATCCCAGTTTGGGAGCACCGCGAAGGCATCGGAACAGATGTTCCTTTTCTGTATGGGAAAAGGCAGAGCAAAACAAAGGAATATTCTCCTGCTGAAGTCCAACATCTGTTGGAAGCTGTCTGGCTCCGGTTCAGCCTCTAATTCTTGTGACAGGTCTCTTCATGCCTTTAATTTCCCATGAAATCTAATTCAAGCAGTTGTTTGCCTGCAGCCTGCTCCCGGTGTTGGGCACGGCGGGGCCGCATGCGCTCCAGGCGTTCCTCGCAGGAAACCGGCTCCTTGGCACGGCCTCTCTGAAGGCAGCAGCGTTTTGCCCCTTCCAGCCCACGGGCACACGTGGTTCCAGGGGCTCTCTAATCCTCTGGAGCCTGGATCTCGCACCACGTGCCATCAGGATGCCATTAATGCAAGCTGCGTGCCTGGTCCTCTTGGGTGCTGGGGTGGAGGCACCGTGCCATGCCCCAGTGCTTCAGATCTGTCCTTTGAAAGCAAGAGCTTCAAACCATCTCCTGTGTGGAGTGGAAACGTCCAGCAAGGTCAGGGCTCTCTGGGCTGCAGCAGGGACTAAAGATGCTCCAGGCACTTTCTCATCCTCCGGGTTCCATCCAATGGGGTTCCAGATGCCGGCGTCACCCCATGGCACACGCTCGTCTCACGCAACATCTGGTAACGCGGAGAGCATCCTCCTCGAGGACAAGACACCGAGATGGTCCCTTTTCCCCTCTACCTCCATACGGACATCTGCTGCTGCTAAAAGCACTTCCCTGGTGGCTCCTTGAGCAGCTCAGCACTGGAAAGGGAAGAAAAATGTCACATATGCCATTAATGAGCAAAAGCACCCCCCAAACTGAGAGCCGAGCGGGAAGGGCTCAGCCCATCACCCAGGGAGGGTCTGGGTGCTGCTCGGACACCCTGGTCCTCCCCATGCAGCACTGGGCCAGGGGGAGAGGAGCCAGGCTGGGTCCTGGGCAGTGGAAACCAAGAGGTTCAGGAAAGGGAATGAACCAGGACTATAAACAGCACAAAGCACCCCTGGGCAGGAGCAGCTCGGGGTTAAACCTGCGACAGAAAACAGGGTTGTGATTTTCAGTGAGACACTTGGAAACAGAGATTTTCCTGTTAAAAAATACAGCACAGGAGGAGTCTTGATGAGCTCAAGTATTAAACTGACCAAGAACTTCCGATTGGTTGAAAATCCACCGGGTGCCCCTGGCTGGCTTCAGTGCAGGTCCTTTGTCATCCTCATGTGGCATCCCTGGGCTGGAAGCAGCAGGCACAGGGCACCCTGCAGCTCCTGGCTGAGACAACTCCGGATCCTCCACTCCTCAGGCCCCCCAGCACCTGCTTTACCCAAACCCCATATCCTGCTGCCCGTGTCTCCCCGATGGACACCCCTAAAGCACCCTGTGCCCATCGAGGGAGGCGCCTGGGGCTGGACCAGAGCCCCAGCCTGATGCTTCCCAGGATGCGGCGGCACCGGAGCGCTGTGGAGGAGGCAGTGATGGGCAGAGAGCGTTCCCTGCACTGACCACGCTCACGCAGCGAGTTACAGCTGAGGTTTTATTTCCTTTAGTGAAAAATAACAGGGTTTCATGGGGAGAAAACGCCCCCAGCCAGGGCTCAGCCCCGGATCCTGCCCCCCGGTACAGCCGCAGCACGGAGCATCCCCAGGGCAGGATCCAGCTCCTCGCTGGGACGGAGCAAAGCCATCGCTGTGGCCGGGAGCAGAGCCACAGGACAGGAGGGGTTTGGAGCACCAGGAGGCAGCGGGTCTGTCGCTGGTGTTTCTCCTCTTGCCTCCGGGATGGATGCAATGCCCGCTGCATTCCGTGCTGGACTGCCCATGGCATTGGGAGCACTCGCTTCGTGCCCGCAGGCGCCTCGCAGGAGGTTTCCATCATCGGCAGCTTACGGAGGGGCTATTTTCTTCTTTTTTTTTTGCCTTTTTTTTCCTTTTTTATTAATAAAAACGGTCTTTACGTGTGAGCAGAAAGCCCCTTCCTCCAGAGTCTGCTTACAAAAGAGTTCAGAGAGGGTCAAATATTGACCAATAATGGTTTTGGCTGCGTTTGAATCTTGATTGTGGCTTCTGCAATGTACAGCAGGGAGGGGACGGACGGGCCGGGGCCGAGAAGGGGGACAAGGTTTTCCCTTAGTCAGCAGGTTTGGTGACCAGGGAGAGGGGCTGCGTCTGCAGCACGGCCAGAGCAGCCGGCGGGGACGGGATGGTGGCCGCGAAGGATGGAGGCGAGGACAGGAGAGCCGCGGAGGGCACCGAGGTGAAGGGGATGGGTCTGGAGAGGAGCGAGGGCGGGCTGCCGAGGCTCGAGGAGGAGGAGGAGGAGGAGGAGGAGGAAGAAGAGGAGGAGGAAGAGGCGGCTTTGCCCGAGAGGAAGCCGGCGGAATGCACGCTGAGCCTGGCCTCCGGCTTGGTGGTGAGCGACAGGGGCTGCGCCTGCTCCGAGTGCGTGGCTGCCGGCGCGGCCGGGGACGCCAGCGCTGCCGACGGCGTGGCGGGCGAGTCCAGCATGCTGCCGTGCGACGAGGCGGGGCTGGCGCAGGGCTTCTCGGCAGGCAGGTACTGCACGCACGGCTTCTTGCCCTTGGACACCAGGGAGCCTGGAATGGGGTGGGATGGGGTGAGCGGGAGCAGCCCCGCAGGGGGAAAGGGACCGGGATGGGGGATACTGACTGTCCGTGTCGTGGCTCTGCTGCTGCTGCTGCTGCTGCGCCAGCTTCTCCCGCTTCCTCTTCTTCTTCTTGCCCTGGGAAGGGTTATAAAGTGGTTTGTGCCACTGCAGAGGCCTTGGGGGTGTTCGAAACAGGGATGGGGGTGCCCCTGATAGGGATTTATCTGCAGGGATTCAGCACCAGTGCCTCAGGTTGCTCCATGAGCAGAGCAACGAGACAAACACCCAGTGAGGGGACAGGAGGGGACACCCCATCCCAGACGGACACCTCATCCCAGACAGAGACCCCATCTCAGACACAGACCCCATCCCAGACGGACACCTCATCCCAGATGGACACCCCATCCCAGACGGACACCCCATCCCAGACAGAGACCCCATCCCAGACAGAGACCCCATCTCAGACAGAGACCCCATCCCAGACAGACACCTCATCCCAGACAGACACCTCATCCCAGATGGACACCTCACCCCATCCCAGATGGACACCCCATCCCAGACGGACACCCCATCCCAGACAGAGACCCCATCTCAGACAGAGACCCCATCCCAGACGAACACCTCATCCCAGATGGACACCTCATCCCAGATGGACACCCCATCCCAGACAGAGACCCCATCCCAGATGGACATCCCATCCCAGATGGACACCTCACCCCATCCCAGACGGACACCTCATCCCAGACGGACACCCCATCCCAGACAGAGACCCCATCTCAGACAGAGACCCCATCCCAGACAGACACCTCATCCCAGATGGACACCTCACCCCATCCCAGATGGACACCCCATCCCAGATGAACACCCCATCCCAGATGGAGACCTCATCCCAGACGGACACCTCATCCCGGATGGACACCCCATCCCAGATGGACACCTCATCCCAGATGGACACCTCACCCCATCCCAGATGGACACCTCACCCCATCCCAGACGGACACCTCACCCCATCCCAGACAGAGAACCCATCCCAGACAGACACCTCACCCCATCCCAGATGGACACCTCATCCCATCCCAGACAGACACCTCATCCCATCCCAGAGACCCCATCCCCGCCGGTCCCACATCCCCATCCCTTACGTAGTTGTCCCGCGCTGACCACGTCGGGTAGAGCTGCGAGTGGAGCTGCCGCTCTTTCCGTGCCAGCTCGTAGTACTTCGCCTGCTCCTCCCGCGACAGCGAGTGCCACTGCAGGGGGAGAAGAGACCACGCTGCAGCCCCTGGGACACGCTGCCCTGCGGCTGCAGAGCTCCCATCCCATTGCCACCTTAGAATGGCTTTAATAGATAGAGGGGAGACTGAGATGAGCTCTGAGGCAGAAGCTCTTCCCTGGGAGGGTGCTGAGGCGCTGGCACAGGGTGCCCAGAGAAGCTGTGGCTGCCCCATCCCTGGCAGTGTTCAAGGCCAGGTTGGACACAGGGGCTTGGAGCAAGCTGCTCCAGTGGAAGGGGTCCCTGCCCGTGGCAGGGGTTGGAGCTGGGGGAGCTTTAAGGTCCCTTCCAACCCAAACCAATGCCAAGGGAAATGCCCGTACCCGTCTGCCCAGGATCTGGTTGATGGCAGCGCTCTCCTTCAGCGTGCACTCGGCCACCACCTTGGCCCTCATCTCCTTCATGTACAACATGAAGGCATTCAGCGGCTTCTTGATGTGGGGCTTCTTCTCCTCCTCCTTCTTCACAGTCACGGGGGATTTCCTGCAACGAGGAGGGGTCAGGACCCCCTCTGCCCCTCGCAGGGGACGAGCCCCTGTCCCCGGGGCTGCTCTGCCCCACACTCACGTGTTGCCTCCAGGGCTGACGCTAGGCTGGGTGGGTTCCTGCTTCACGATGGGCGAGACGATGGTGGGGTGCGGGATACCCGAGGGGTGCAGCCCATGGGTCGGGGGGGGGACCATGTGTGGGGAGAAGCGGCTGGACATCAAACTGCAGCAGAGGGAGCAGGAGAAGAGGGCTTGTCAGCTCCCCACCGGCACCAACAGCCCCGGTTCCACCCCAAACCCTCCTGAGAACCTCCTCTGTTTAAGAGACCACCAGCTCCACGGTGTAACATGGACCCAAGTGATGCTCTGAGCCCATGGGCTGGCGCTTTCCCCCTACCCATGGGGACCATCCTCAGCCTTCTGGGGGTATTTTTGGCCAAGGAGGCCACCACAACCTCCTGGGACTGGGTTGTGCCCGTGCGGAGCAGGGTGTCCCACCGTGGAATGAGTCCCACATCCTCAGGGAAGCAGCTAAAATCCCACTGCCAGCTCCGGGATGCCCAAGGAGGGTCCCTCACCCCTGCAGAGACAAACCTGGACATGGAGGCGTTCATGGCGAGGGCAGGGTAGGGGTGCCGGAAGCCGCCGGGAGGGATGGAGTACACGGGCTGCCCTTGCCTGCAAACACACCAGCTTCAGTGGAGAAATCGGCCCCTTGGACCCATCTCCATCTCCCCATCTCCTCCCTTCCCACCCGCCCCATCAGCATCCCACTGCGTGGATAATGGGATGAAGCGGGAAGAGGAGAAGGGGCTCACGGGACACGGCCCTTCCTTACTGCGGCACGAGCCAGCCCAGCGGGTGCGGGATCTGGCCCACGGCTCCCGGTGACAGCGGGTAATAGGGGGGCAGCTCCGAGGGGTGCTGCGGCCGTGGGATTCCTGCCGAGGAGGGAGGGAGACAAAGGGGAAGGTGTTAGAACATGGACACGGGCCCTGAGCACACGCTTGCGATCCCAGCAACTCGTCTGCCCCCATGCACCCTTCCTCTGAGCACTCCAGCTCCCACCAAGCATCCCATCTCCTTCCAAACATCCCATCTCCTTCCAAGCATCCCATGTCCTTCCAAGCATCCCATCTCCTTCCAAGCATCCCATCTCCTTCCAAGCATCCCATCTCCCTCCAAGCATCCTATCTCCTTCTAAGCATCCCATCTCCTTCCAAGCATCCCATCTCCTTCCAAGCATCCCATCTCCCTCCAAGCATCCTATCTCCTTCCAAGCATCCCATCTCCTTCCAAGCATCCCATCTCCTTCCAAGCATCCCATCTCCTTCCAAGCATCGTGTCCTCCTCCAAGCATCCCATCCTCCCCCAAGCATCCCATCTCCTTCCAAGCATCCCATACTCTTCCAAACACCCCATCTCCCTCCAAGCACCCTATCTCCTCCCAAACATCCCATCTCCCTCCAAGCATCCCATCTCCCTCCAAGCATCCCGTCTCCCTCCAAGCATCCCATCTCCCTCCAAGCATCCCATCTCCTTCCAAGCATCCTATCTCCCTCCAAGCACTCCATCTCCCTCCAAGTATCCCATCTCCCTCCAAGCACCCCATCTCCTTCCAAGCATCCTGTCCTCCTCCAAGCATCTCATACCCTTCCAAGCCTCCTATCTCCCTCCAAGCACCCCATCTCCTTCCAAGCACCCCATCTTCTTCCAAGCACCCCATGTCCTTCCAAGCACCCCATCTTCTTCCAAGCACCCCATCTCCTTTCAAGCATCCTGTCCTCCTCCAAGCATCCCATACCCTTCCAAGCCTCTTATCTCCCTCCAAGCACCCCATCTCCTTCCAAGCATCCTGTCCTCCTCCAAGCACCCCATACCCTTCCAAGCACCCCACCTCCCTCCAAGCACCTCATCTCCTTCCAAGCACCCCACCTTCTTCCAAGCATCCCACCTCTGTCCCAGCACCCTCCTGCTCATCAGCAGCACGAGGAGGGGATGCTGAGACCTGGAAGGATCCCCACTCACCCCAACCAAACCTGAGCCAGGCGAGGACCCGTCCCCATCCACCACCTGCATCCCCTTCCCACCACCCAGGGCGCAGCTGCGGAAGCCATGGGGAAGCAGTGGGACCATCCAGCAGAGAGCCCCCCATTCCCAGCATGGCTCCAGTCCCTTTGCTCACCCGTCTTGGGGTCGATCTCGGGTGAGAGGTGCCCGGGAGGTGACCCCGGTGAGAAGTGGTCGTTGCTGTAGGTGATGAGCGGCGTCAGCGGGTGCATGTGATGGGCGTGCTGCACCACCGGCACCTTGTTCGACTGCGGGCAGAGCACACGGGAGGGAGAAAGCGACCTCACATCAGCATCACGGGGGGGCTGGGAACCCCTCATCCCGGTGGGATGCAGCGGCTCTTACCAAGTGTGCGGGCGAGGGCGAGCGGCTGTCCTTCAGCGTGGCACCAGCGGGCACGTCCAGCAGCGGCCACTTCATCTGCAGGTACTGCGGGACAGCGGGGGTCATGCTCTCCACCAGACCCCAAATACCCCCAGCTCCGCCTGCACGCTCGGCTGGGGCACCCTGACCCATGGACGTGACCGTGGGCTGGTGGCAAAGGGGTTTTGGGGGGCACACGGGGCTGTTTTCAGCCCTATTGCACCCCTATGCCAAACCCAGGAGAGGATAGGGGGAAGCATGGGGGGATGCAGTAGGTGTGGCCAGGTGGATGCAGGAAGGAATGGGGATGCAGGAGGGGATAGGTGAAAGCAAGAGGGGATAGGTGAATGCAGGAAAGGATGGGGAATGCAGGAGGGGATGGGGATGCAGGAAAGGATGGTGCCAAACCCCAGCCTCAAATCCCTGCTCTCTCACTGGGGAGCCACGAGCCCCACACCCCTCCCTGCCCACGCTGATGGCACCCTTTACCCTCCCCCAAACCAGCTCCCTGGGGCTCCGGCACCAACCTCCCATTGCCACAGGGCACAAACCCAGCCCCACGCTGCAGCGAGGGAAAGGCAAAGCTGGGGCTACTGTGGGGGGGTTCGTGCTCGCTGGGCTCAGCTCGGCCCTGGACACCCCAAAGAAAGGTGCTTTGTGCCGAGGGCCCGGGGGCGGTTCCCGGCAGACGGCGCGTCCCTCGGGATGCCGGAGCTGGGGAATGTGGCCCGGACGGGCCGCAGCTGCGCGCAGGAATTTCCCCACGTACAAACCTTCGTGATCCGCAGCAGCTGGAAGGAAAAGCCAGCGAGGAGCTGCGGGAGCGTTAACCCCTCCGTGCCTGGCCGGAGGCTTCCCTGCCAGCGCTGCCTCCTGCAGGGACCCCAAAGTGTCCTGTGTGCCCCCCTGCATCACCTCCCGCTTCCCCACAGTCTCCAACGTCTCCCCATTGCCTCCAGCATCCGTCCTACACCCCCCATCCTTTCCTGCATCCCCATCCCCTCCTGCATTCCCCGTCCTTTCCTGCATTCACCTATCCCCTCTTGCTTTCACCTATCCCCTCCTGCATCCCCATTCCTTCCTGCATCCAGCTGGCCACACCTACTGCATCCCCCCATGCTTCCCCCTATCCTCTCCTGCTTCCCCCCATCCTCTCCTGCATCCCCTCCTGCACCCCTCATCCCCTCCTGCATCTCCAGTACCCCCCTGACACCCGTTCTGCATCTTCTCCTTCACCTCCAGTGCACCCCAGCTCCGTCTCCAGCATCCTTCCTATGTCACCAGTATCACCCCTCTCCATTCCCAGTATTCCATCTCCAGTCCTTCTTCCAGCACCCCCTGTCCGTCGGCACTCAGTCCCACTCCACCAACAGCCCCACAACCGTGGGTAAGCCACAACCCCACCGGCACGTCCCGGCAGCCTCAAAACCCAAGTGAAGCCCATCCAGAGCGGGCCGGGAGTCCAGCAGCCGCTGGGATGATCCTGCTGGAAGCCCCACTGGATACAGCACGATCCCAACGAGCCCGGGATGAGGATTCCCTGTGAACCCAAGTGCAGGCACAGGGAACCCCCCCCAAAACCTACTGCAACGCCATCAAACCGCTCACCCATCCCCATCGCGCGCACAGGGATGCTCCAGCACCCCGGGCCCGATGCTCCACGCACTCTGCCCAGGTTGATCCTTGGCACTGCCGGGATAACGGTGACAGGAAGGACCCCTCAGAGCCAGGGAGCCGCAACCAGACCCGGCCCTTGGCCGCTGCTCCCAGGGCCAGTTGTGGAGGAGGAGGCAGGGAGCCAGGGCTCGCCGGAGCTGCCAACAACAGCTTAGCACCACCAGGCTGGCTCTGCAGAGCCAAGGGCCACCGGAGCTGCTGCGGCGCGTGGATGCGGAGAGGGTTTAGCATTGAGATGCTCCTGGAGATGCTCCCAGTGGGAGCGTGGCTGAGGCAGTGCCATGAGCATCCCTGAGGCCGTGCCAGAGGTGACCCAACAAAGAATCACATTGGTTTGGGTCTCCCTAAGAGCTCATCTCAGTCTCCCCTCGGGCAGGTTCAAGCCATTCCCCTTGCCCTTGTCCCAAGCCCCTCTCCAGGTTTCCTGCAGCCCCTTCAGGCACTGGAGCTGCTCTCAGGTCTCCCCTTCAGGAGCCTTCTCTTCTCCAGGCTGTCCCAGCCCAGCTCTCTCAGCCTGGCTCCAGAGCAGAGCTGCTCCAGCCCTCGCAGCATCTCCATGGCCTCCTCTGCACTCACTCCAACATCCCTATGCCCACGCCAGGGCGATGCAAGAGATGCCCCAATGTCCCCACGGCTGCACTGGGGCCACACACAAGATATCCCAACACCTCCATGACGGTCCAAAGGGCAATGCACAAGATGAGCATCCCCACGGCTGGTGACAGACGAGAACACTTCCCCATCCCCGGCAGTGCTCAAGGCCAGGTTGGACACAGGGGCTTGGAGCAAGCTGCTCCAGTGGAAGGGGTCCCTGGCCATGGCAGGGGCTGGAGGAGCTTTAAGGTCTCACCACCTCGTGGGGCCAGGGCAAGGCAGGAGATGCCCCCTGTGTCCCCAGCGGGCACCCGTGGCTCCTCCTCGCCGTCCCCTGCCCGCTGCCCCCCTCACAAAGGGGCTTTCTCGTCTATTCTGTAAGCGGAGAAGCCGCTGGGGGACGGCGGCGGGGGGGAAGCCGGGGGTATAAAAGGCTTCTTCTCATGGTGAGGCCGTTTCAGGAGGCCGGGGAGGGGAGAGGAAGGGGGGGACCCTTTCAAAATATACAAAGGGGGGGGGGGAGCTGGCGAATGGTTCAGTGCTAATGTGGAAAACTGAAGCCCCTTCCCCTCGGGAAGCGCGGACACAGCTCCCACTGTCCCTGCACGTGCGGGGCCGGCGCGAGCGGCACATTGGAGCTATTAGGGGGGAACAAAAACAGAAGGGAGAAAATAGCTGAAAATCGGTCACATTCCAGAGAGATTAGAGCAAGTTCTGGGTCCTCGTTACCAGCCACCCCCCAATTAAAAGCAGGGAGTTAACCCCTTCCCTGCCAGCCGGTGCTAGGACCACAATGAAGGCTCCTGTCTGTCCGTCCATCCATCATCCATCCATCCATCCATCCATCCATCCACCCATCCATCCATCCCCTCCCCGGGTGGGATGACCCCAAACCACGGCCCCAGCACAGAGGAAGGGGTGGTGCTGGTGGTGGTGCTGGTGGCTTCTGACCTCCATGCTCAGGGAGGAGGCAGCAGCTCCATGGGATCCCCAGTGCCCAATTAGGGGCTGGAATGAGCGGATTCCCTCTCCTCTTCCATGCGCAGGGCTCAGTCCCGGCTCAGATGTTCATCCTGGGAAGGCAGGAAAAGGTCCTGGCTGGTGGCAGGGTTGGTGCTGTGTGTCCCAGCATCGCATGGCTGCCATTCCATGCTGTATGTCCTGGTGCCGTTTGTCCTGGTGCTGCGTGTCCCTCCATTGTGTGTCTTGGTGCTGCATATCCCAGCACTGCATGTCACGGTGTTCCATGTCCCAGGATCACATATCCCAGCACTGCATGTCACGGTGTTCCATGTCCCAGGATCACATATCCCAGCACTGCATGTCACGGTGTTCCATGTCCCAGGATCACATATCCCAGCATTGCATGTCACGGTGTTCCATGTCCCAGGATCACATATCCCAGCACTGCATGTCACGGTGTTCCATGTCCCAGGATCATATCCCAACACTGCATGTCACGGTGTTCCATGTCCCAGGATCACATATCCCAGCACTGCATGTCACGGTGTTCCATGTCCCAGGATCATATCCCAGCACTGCATGTCACGGAGTTCCATGTCCCAGGATCATATCCCAGCACTGCATGTCACGGTGTTCCATGTCCCAGGATCACATATCCCAGCACTGCATGTCACGGTGTTCCATGTCCCAGGATCATATCCCAGCACTGCATGTCACGGAGTTCCATGTCCCAGGATCATATCCCAGCACTGCATGTCACGGTGTTCCATGTCCCAGGATCATATCCCAGCACTGCATGTCACGGTGTTCCATGTCCCAGGATCATATCCCAGCACTGCATGTCACGGTGTTCCATGTCCCAGTATCATACCCCAGCACTGCATGTCACGGTGTTCCATGTCCCAGGATCACATATCCCAGCACTGCATGTCACGGTGTTCCATGTCCCAGGATCACATATCCCAGCACTGCATGTCACGGTGTTCCATGTCCCAGGATCATATCCCAGCACTGCATGTCACGGTGTTCCATGTCCCAGGATCACATATCCCAGCACTGCATGTCACGGTGTTCCATGTCCCAGGATCATATCCCAGCACTGCATGTCACGGTGTTCCATGTCCCAGGATCACATATCCCAGCACTGCATGTCACGGTGTTCCATGTCCCAGGATCACATATCCCAGCACTGCATGTCACGGTGTTCCATGTCCCAGGATCACATATCCCAGCACTGCATGTCACGGTGTTCCATGTCCCAGGATCACATATCCCAGCACTGCATGTCACGGTGTTCCATGTCCCAGGATCACATATCCCAGCACTGCATGTCACGGTGTTCCATGTCCCAGGATCACATATCCCAGCACTGCATGTCACAGTGTTCCATGTCCCAGGATCACATATCCCAGCACTGCATGTCACAGTGTTCCATGTCCCAGGATCATATCCCAGCACTGCATGTCTCGGTGTTCCATGTCCAAGGATCACATATCCCAGCACTGCATGTCACAGTGTTCCATGTCCCAGGATCACATATCCCAGCACTGCATGTCACGGTGTTCCATGTCCCAGGATCACATATCCCAGCATTGCATGTCCCAGCAGCTCACAGCCCAGGATTGTGTATCCTGGTGGTGCTGGTCCTGGTGTTACACCTCAAGGCTCTGCCCATCCTCCTGGCATTGCGCATCCCAACACTGCACATCCCGATGTTGAACATCCCAGCATTGCACATCCCAACACTGCACATCCCAATGTTGAACATCCCAGCATTGTGCATCCCAACACTGCACATCCCAATGTTGAACATCCCAGCATTGCACATCCCAACACTGCACATCCCAATGTTGAACATCCCAGCATTGTGCATCCCAACACTGCACATCCCAATGTTGAACATCCCAACACTGCACATCCCAATGTTGAACATCCCAACACTGCACATCCCAATGTTGAACATCCCAGCATTGCACATCCCAACACTGCACATCCCGATGTTGAACATCCCAGCATTGCACATCCCGATGTTGAACATCCCAGCATTGCACATCCCAACACTGCACATCCCAATGTTGAACATCCCAGCATTGCACATCCCAACACTGCACATCCCAATGTTGAACATCCCAGTGTTGAACATCCCAACACTGCACATCCCAATGTTGAACATCCCAGCATTGTGCATCCCAGCGTTGAACATCCCAGCATTGCACATCCCAACACTGCACATCCCAATGTTGAACATCCCAGCACTGCACATCCCAACACTGCACATCCCGATGTTGAACATCCCAGCATTGTGCATCCCAACACTGCACATCCTGATGTTGAACATCCCAACACTGCACATCCCGATGTTGAACATCCCAGCATTGCACATCCCAACACTGCACATCCCAGTGTTGAACATCCCAGCATTGTGCATCCCAACACTGCACATCCCGATGTTGAACATCCCAGCATTGCACATCCCGATGTTGAACATCCCAGCATTGCACATCCCAACACTGCACATCCCAATGTTGAACATCCCAGCATTGCACATCCCAACACTGCACATCCCAATGTTGAACATCCCAGTGTTGAACATCCCAACACTGCACATCCTGATGTTGAACATCCCAACACTGCACATCCCGATGTTGAACATCCCAGCATTGCACATCCCAACACTGCACATCCCAATGTTGAACATCCCAGCACTGCACATCCCAACACTGCACATCCCGATGTTGAACATCCCAGCATTGTGCATCCCAACACTGCACATCCTGATGTTGAACATCCCAACACTGCACATCCCGATGTTGAACATCCCAGCATTGCACATCCCAACACTGCACATCCCAGTGTTGAACATCCCAACATTGCACATCCCAATGTTGAACATCCCAGCATTGCACATCCCAACACTGCACATCCCAGTGTTGAACATCCCAGCATTGCACATCCCAACACTGCACATCCCGATGTTGCACATCCCAACACTGCACATCCCAGTGTTGAACATCCCAGCATTGTGCATCCCCACGGGATGGCATAAGGTCATGGCAGCCTCTTCTCCACCAGCCTCTCCTTTTGGGATAGAAAAGGTCCCTTTGGAACCTGAGCTGCCGCTTTTCCAGGGAAACCCCTTTTTCCTGGATGAAAGCCTCCGCACCAGCATCTCCCTCTGCCTATGCTGCTCCATCCCAGCAGAGATCCAAATGATGCCGGCACCCAGCAACTTCATCCCATCCCCAAAGACCCAGAAAGCATCCAGGGAAGCATCCTACCAGAACATTCCCAATATCCATCCATCCATCCATCCCTCATCACCTCCATCCCTGAGAGCAGCCTGGGGCAGGCGGTGCGGACAGGGACCCATCCCAAACACCATGCCCTTTTCCAGCCCTAATGCCCAGGGTTTGGCAAAGCCGGACCATGGCCCCGCTGATCCCCCCCGGCCTGTTTACACAGCTGTGGGATAACCATCCGCTTGCCCTTCCCCCTCCCGCCTCCAATCCAGCCCTTTCCCCCCCCAAAATCCATCCCAAAACCCTGCGGGGGAGGTGGGAATGGCCCGTTTTCTGGGATACTTGATGGAGCCCCCAGAACCCTTTGTCTGGGTATTGGATGCTCCACAGCATCCCAAGAAGCAGCATCTCTGGCTTGTTTGGGATAAAACCAGGCAGATTTGGCTCCCGGCAGCTCAGGGGGTCAGAGGAAAATGGGAGTTCTGAGGGAAAAGGGTTTTCTTGGCTCGAGGCATCGTCTGATCCCACAAAATTCCGCCTGGGAGCCAAAGGCTGGCAAAGGCCCAAATCTGCCCCGGCAGGAGGTCCTGAGGCTGCAGGGGAGGAGGGAGGGGGGGGTGGCTGAGCCCTGAAAAGGGGGAAAGAGAGGAGGGGAAAAAAGGGAGGGGGGGAAGGAAAAGAGGAGGAAGGGGAGGGAAAAGGGGGGAAGAAAGGGGAAAAAGGGAAGAAGAATAAGAAGGGGAAACGGGGAAAACGGGGAGGAGAAAAGGTGGGGAAAGGGGAAGGAAGGGGGGGCAAAAAGAGGGGACAAAGAGGGGGAAAGAGAGGGGAAAGGGGGGGAAGCAGGAAAAAGGGAGGAAAGAAGGGGGAAAGAGAAGGGAAAGGGGAGGGAGTGGGGGGAGAGAAGGAAAGAAGAGGAAAGGAAGAGGAGAGGAGGAGGAAAAGAGGGAGCAGGGAGGGGGAAAGGTGATGGAAAGGGGGGGAGAGGGAAAGGAGTGGGAAGGGGAAAAAGAGGGGGAAAAAGGGGTGGAATGGGGCCAAAAGGGGGGCAGGGCAAAAGCTCCTTCTCAAAGGCCACCATGGGCCATGGGAAGCGAATCCCACTTGGAGGAGGGCGGCTGCCCGCTCGCTTGCCACCGGGATTCCACCCCGGGGCAGGAACGGGATGAGGGAACCCGGTCCCTCGCCCTCCCTCCGAGCTCGGATCAACCACCTTCATGGCAAGGAAAAGCAGGGAAAACCAAGGAGCATCCCTCCCAGCCCCTCGCCCATCCCGCATCCCCGCACGGAGCCGCCGCATTCCGCTTCCCTGCGGATAATTAGGGAGGGAGAAATCCCAATTACAGCTGGGATTTACAGCCCCAGAAACAAGCCATAAATCCTCACCCCTCCTCCCGCTCCCAGCCGCTTCCCAGCCAAATCTCCTCCAGATGTTGCCAGTTTCCAGCTGGAATGAGCCCTTTCGGGGGGTGTCCTGCACCCCTGCATCCTGCCCAGGAGAACCCCAAGAATTCCTGATGGGATTCTTCTTTTTCCCACTGGGGTTTTAAAGGGCTGCGAAGGGGCGCAATGCTGCGGCCCAGGTTGTCCCCACGGCTCCTGGTGTCCCTTCCCAGCATTCCCAGAGTGACACAAACCAAGTCAATGGCTTTGGGGACATGGGTTTGGGGTAGGAGCAGGTGCTGGGTGCTTGGGACTCCCCACTAAAGGATGCTTGACCGTTCCCGTGATGCTTCCCAAACCCCTCAGCCAGTGGCACCAGGTGGGAAATGCCAACAGCACTGGGATGGGAAACTAGGAAAAGGGGCTGGAAGCTGGGAAATGAGCCCCACAACATCCCCATTTGGGATGAGCTCGGAGAGGCAGTGCTTAAAGCCGACCTTAGCTCAAGGTACAGCCCCTCTGTTCCCACACCGGGAATGCCAGGGAGCAGCCTGGACCCAGCTACGGCTCCACAAAGGAAAAGGCAGGATGGAAGGGATGGAAGGAAGTAGGATAAGGCTCACAAGCAATACCAAGAGCCAGCTTCATCCCAAAACAGGGATGCTCCAAGCATCCACTGCCCATGGGTAGGAGCATCCTCCACGCAGGGATGCCCGGAGCATCCCTGCCGCTCGCAGGAGCCATGGAACAAGCTGGGATTGGACTCACCACGATCCAACCGACCGCAATTCCCTCTCTGAGCCCCAAACCTGCCGGCAACAAGTTTTCCCTGCTGCCCCCAGGCTTTTGTATGCAGCTTTCAGCTCCCGTCCATCACGCTGAATGGCTCCATTCATCCCCCAGCGGCTGCATCCGCGCCGGGGGGATCCCAGCGGGTGCAAAGGGCTCATCCCACCCCGGCAGGAAAAATCCCACCGGCTCCAAGCCCCCCCCCCCCCGCCCCGAGCATCCTTGGACCTGGGGGACGTGACACGCGATGTGCACCCCGGGAAGAGGTTTGAACGGGTTTCTGCGTGTGTAAAACGCTTAAGAGTCCATCCAGGGTGTTGGAACGACGGGAGACGTCCCTGGAAGCCACCCTGGCGTGGGACTGCGGGTGAGGAGGGTCCTGCTGCTCCCAATGGACACGGAGCTCCTTATTTTGGTGGCTGCATCTCTGCATCCTGACGGGTGATGCTGCACCCAGGCTTGGGGGAGCACCAGGGCAGCGGCACGCATGGGACACCTGGGGGTCCTTTAACAGCCCAGGCAGCACCCATGGGACAGCAGCTCACCCGGCAGCATGGCCTGGCAGCCTCCCCTGCCCTCTGCCATGCTTCGTGGGGGGCTCCCCAGGGCACAGGAATCAATTCCCAGGCCCCAGGGACTGACCCCAGGGCTCAGGGATCGATTCCCAGGGCTCATGGATCAATCCCAGGGCTCAGGGATTGATTCCCAGGGCTCAGGGAGCGATCCCCAGGGCTCAGGAACTGATTCCCAGTACTCATGGATCAATCCCAGGGCTCATGGATCAATCCCCATGGCTCAGGGACTGATCTGCAGGGCTCAGGGAGTCATTCCCAGGGCTCAGGGATCGATTCCCAGGGCTCAGGAACTGATTCCCAGGGCTCGTGGATCAATCCCAGGGCTCAGGGAGCGATTCCCGGGACTCATGGATCAATCCCAGGGCTCATGGATCAATCCCCATGGCTCAGGGACTGATCTGCAGGGCTCAGGGAGTGATTCCCAGGGCTCAGGGATCGATTCCCAGGGCTCAAGGAGCGATTCCCAGGGCTCAGGGAGCAATGCACAGGGTGCCAGAGCTGCCAAAACCTAACCCCATAAAGAAGCCGTGGAATCGTGCATCACCATCACCATCACCATCATCACCATCACTCCTTCCTCATCCTCCTCCCTGGTACCTTCCCCATCCCATCCCATTGCCCCCTCAACCCAAGCCTGGAGAGACGGCGCAATCACAGCCTTCCTCTGCCCTTATCCCTCCTCTTCCTCCGGCTGGGATGCGCCAGGCGCTTCGCTCCGGGTTCCTCTTTTCCCTCCCGCTCCCGCCAGCGACTTCAAGGAAGGAAAACTAATGCAAAGCAGCTGCTGGGAATAGCAGCGGGATGATGAATGCGTGTTAAGTCCCCTTAACAAAACCAGGTCTGATGAGAGTCGCCCGGAGCACTTACTTCATTGCTTTCATTTGGGAATCGTGTTGGAAAAGGGAGGGAGGAGGGAGAAGCTGGGGGGGGGGGTTAGTGGAAACCTCCTGTAGGTCTCATTTAGCCCCTCCAAGCAGACCTCAGGGTAATTAGCCGAATGGCATAATTAAGGAAGAGACACAAAGGGGCCATTGTGTGCAGAGGCTCAACAGGGGAAACTGAGGCACAGGCTGGGGTTGCTGCAGGGAGGCACGCGATGGGCACGGCTGCTGAGCAAAAGAAGCCAAAAAGTGGGAAAAATCCTTTGGTTTTCCTTCCGATTTCCCAGGTGGGGACAGAAACTGGGAGGGGGGGGGGGAATCCCAAAGAAACCAGTGAATACCAAGGAAGTGCCCGGAGCCCAACCAGCGATGGATGCTGAGCCCCCTGCATCCCAACACCTCCATCCCACATCCCGCCGGAGCACGAGCCAAAGCCCTTCCCGCTCTGGCGGAGCCTCCGGCAGCACCCGCCCGGCTTTGGGAACAAGCCCTTTTCTTGCCAAAAACTCGGAATTTGAATCATTTTCCTTGGCAGCCGCGCGGGGCCAGGATGGATTTTCCTTTGCAGACAGATCTGCCTCTGTCCCGCGCCGGGATCGGGAGCTGGGCTCGGGAATGGCAGGGACAAAGCCAAAAGGAGCCCAAGTGATGCTTTTCTCCCTCGTTTACTTGAGGGCCACAACCCAGCGATGCATTAATGACACCAGAGCATGGATGACTTCGGCACAGGGAGCTGGTTGGGTGCCTGGGCTGCATCTAAATCCTTGCCTCCAGACTGGAATTCCTGGGATTAAACTCCTTGTTTTGGGACGGAACCACGACAACCCCATGTGAGGTTGGTCAATACCAATGCATGGTCCCGGCTTCTCCTCCCTGGTGGTGCTGTGCCTGGTTTGGGGATGCTGAGTGTCCGGTTCCATCCCTTTCCCAACCTGGAGGAGGACATCCCAGTCTGATTTTGCTCCACTATGGATCCCGCTTGTTCCAGGGTTGGGATAAAAGGCACCAGCTCCAAATGATCCTGATGGGATGGATCCAGTGTGGCGGCAACAGGGGTTTGCATCCATTCCACTCATGGTGCCCAGACCTTTTCCTTCCCATCCGGCCTTGGGTAGCTTCCTATTTTGGGGAATTGAGGGGTGATGATCCCAGGGAGCCAAACTCAGCCTCAGGAGTCCTCAAATCCTGATTCCCGGTGCACCCATAGGGAAAACCAGGCTAAAATGCTGCCCTGAATGGCAATGCCAGCATTAGATCCTGCCAAATTCCAACCCCACCTTAGGGAGGCCTCAAAATATCCCAGAACAGCGATGCCGGGGAGCGAGAAATCCCAAATTCCAGAGTCCTGAATGGAACCAACACCGGTGATATTGGAGTGGATTAACCCAAAGAGCTGGAGCGTCCCGTGGCTTCAGTGCCCAGCAGCTTTGCACAGGGATGGAGGCGCTGCTCCTTGTTTAGGCATCGCGTTTCCACATCCCAAACTCATTTTCCAGGTTTCCAGGTATTTGGGAGCACGAGAGATGCAGAAGCAGCCGCTTGCCTGCTTGTTCATCCCAAAAAGCTCATCCAGTGGTTTAGCTGCTGCCGTGGCTGTCCCAGCATCCCCCGGCACAGAGATTCTTGGGATTTGGGGATTTTCCCCTCCAAAATCTTCCCTTTCCTCACTCGGAGCAGTGCGGTTCAAGCCGCAGCCCCCCCCGGGATGCCGTGGCCACCGGGATGGCCGGATCCCGCGGATCAGCTCATTTCCTCCAATGGCTGCAGGGGGGAAAAAGAAGGAAACGGGAAAACAAAAAGCTCCCGGGGCTGCTCCCGCCACCCTGTGCCGCACGTGTCCGGTCTTGCCTCGAAGCTTCCCGGGATGAGGGTGGGTGGTGCCTGGATGCGGAATGGGCTCGGGATGCTGCGCCCCATTGGCTCCAGGATGCAGGATCGAGGATGATGTCCCAGCCGAGCTGGCATCCCAGGATCCAGAGGATGGGGTTTGCCGAGTGGTGCAGAGCTCGGGGGGGGGGGGGGGTTATTCCATGAAACGGGATACGGCGCAGCACATTTCCCTTTCCAGACACCTCCTGGTTGCAATGAGACGCAACGTGCACCCCCAAAACCCCCTCCAGTTTGCCCCTACTGCGATGCTTCTGCACTCAGTCAGTGCCCCAGGCTCAGCTCTGCATAGGACCCAGTGGGATTCGGCCCCAATCCGGGGCTTTCCCATCCCCACTCATCCCCCAACAGGCTCAGCATCAACACCCGGGATGCAACAGCAGCTCCTCTCCCAGCTCCTTTTAATTAATCTCCTTTTCTGGGATTCATTAAATCATCGTTAGCGGCCAGGTTCTACGAATCCCAGTCCCTTTCCATTATCCCGTTTTCCTTGCCGGTATTTGGGATCGTGGCCAGTTGTGCATCATCTCCAAAACGTATTCAGACCAAAAGTGACAAAGTGGGGATACAACCTTTATCCCGCTCCCGGCCAGCAGTCGAACTCGGGAGATTTCTCTAACACACCCCCTGTCCTCATCATTCAAACCAGTTACTTCCAATAAATCCCAAAGAAACCCCAAACACACAGAAAACTCGCCACACGACACCACTGGGAAGCCGGACCCCAACCGGGCTTTTAAGCCATTTGAACTGCACTGTTTTTTGCCCTCCTTTCCGTATTATATATGGAAACGCAGCTTCCAACAGGGCAAAGGATGGGCTTTGAACTCTCCGGTGCCACCGAGGGAGAAATCCACCCGGAAAACTGCGATGCTGCAGCCGGGATTGACGGGTACCATAGCACATCCCTTCCCGGGATGGGGAAACTGAGGCAGGGAACGGGGTCCTGTGGCTAAACCCGGTTTAACCCAGTGTCCAAATTCACTTTGGAGCTCTGAATTCACTTCGAGTTTCTCAGTGAGGCTCATGGCCATGGCCCAGGCTGGAGTTTGGGATGCTCTGGGTGCAGAGGGGTGATGCTGAGGTGTGGGGGGAGGTCAATCCCGTTCTCCTTTGTACCCCCCCCCCCCTTTTCCCCTCCCCAAATCCTCACTCCATTTGCTTAATCACTTTCCTAAGGGCCAGACAATGTCAGCCCATTGAGAGCTCCAACATCAGCCCATTGAGAGCTCCAACAAGTAGGTTTTCAATGAGAAAAGAGGCGCAGCTCAGGGTCAGGTTTCAGGGCGAGGACCCCCCCCCAGACTCACCGACACCCCCGGGGGGTCCCTATACCCGCGAGGGGGCAAACCAGCTCAATGTAAGGGGAATGGACCCCTCGGGGGTTGCCAGCATCAGGCGGTTGCTTCCCTGCAGGGAAGTGGGGTTTGAGCATCCCAGAAAGGGTCTTGGGGGGGGGGCCGGGGGGACACTTACGGTGCGGGCGCCACCGGGGGACAGGGCTCCGTTGGCGAGGTAGGGGCTGCCCAGCTCGGGGAGCATCAGGAAGGGGTAGCCGGGGTAGGGGGGGCCCTTAAAAAACCCCCCATCTTGCTGGCGTCTGACCACTGGTGAGAGAAGGAAGGGGGGGGGGTCAAGAGGGGGTGGAATCGGGGGACACACACGGGGGATGGGGGTGCTCCCATGGTGGGGGGAAAGATGGGAGCATGGGGGGGTTAGGTGAAGGTCCCTTTGGGAGTGCTGAAGTCCCCTGGGGGGGGGGTCCTTGGTTCTTCTCGAAGGGGGGTCCCACTTGGGGGTCCCAGGTAGGTCCCGCTGGGGATGCTCAAGTCCCTCGAGGTGGTCCTCTCGGGGCGGAGGGGGGGGGCACCCAGGTCCCTCAGGGGGGTCCTTGGTTCTTCGGGGGGGGGGGGGGCGCAGGGGGGGGGAGGGGCGCAGTTCCCTTAAGGGGGGGAGCCCATTTGTGGAGGTGGGGGGCACTGGGCTGGCGGCGAGGGGCGAGGTGTCCTGGACCGATCTCCCCCCCCCCGAGGGGGTCCTCGGCTGCACGGGGGGGTCCTGGGGGACGGCTCCGCGGTGGGGGTGGACACGGATCCATCCGTGGGAAGCGATCGGGGGCCGGTTAACGGGGGGGGGGGGAGTAGGGCCCTGGGGGCCGCGATCGCTGCGGGGGGGCCGCCGCCAGGACCGGTTCCTCCGGTGGAGGGGGGCCCCGACACAGCGGGGGGGGGGAAACGGGGGGGGGGGTGGACAGAGGGGGGATGACCCGGGGGGGTTGGACGGGCACCGAGAAGGGGTTGGTTGGACGGGGGGGGGGGTCCCGGGGGTCCCGCCCGCAGCCGGGGGCGGAAACAAAGAAGTTGCGAAGTGTCGGATGGTCCCGGGGGGATGCGGCGGGGGCCGGGACCGGGAGCGGGGCCGGGGCCGGGGGGGGATCGGGCCGGGGGGAGCCGGTACCTTCTGCCAAATAGTCCCGCGGCTTCTGGAAACTTTCCCGGGGCTGCGGGGGCCGCTCCGCCTGCGGGGAGAGCGCGGTGAGCGCGGCCGGGAGCGGGTCCCACCGCCCGCCGCGGCCCCCGCCGCCCCCCGGCCTCACCTCGGGGTCGGAGCCGGAGCCGGAGCCGGAGCCGGCGCCGCGGTTCTCGGTCTCGCTGACCAGGGAGGACTTGAGCTCGTCCAGGTCCCCGTGGGCCGAGCCGCGCCCCGCGCCCTTGTCCTGCTCCTCGCCCTCGTCCTGGAAGGCGATGAGCTCGTCGGGGGCCCCCAGGTCGTCCCCGGCCGCGGGCTCCAGCTGCGGCATGGTGGGGGTCCGGCCCCGCCGCCCCGCTCCGGCCCCGCCGGGCCCCGCCGCCGCCGCCGCCGCCGCCGCCCGGGAGGGTCGGGAATGCGCGGGGCGGCGGGGGGAGGAGGAGCCCGGCTGCAAACCGACACCGCGGGGCAGGGCAGGGCGCTCGCACCGCCCCGCGACCGGCCCCGCCACCGGCGAGCGCCCGACGGCGGGACCCGGACCGGGCGGGGCAGCGGCGCCACGTCCAGGGGCCCGGAGCCCTCCCTGCGGCTCCCCAGCACGTCCAGGGCTCCCCAGCACGTCCAGGTCCCCCCCATCCCATCTGTGTTCCATCCAGGGGCTCCCCGGTACGTCCACGGTGTCCCCTGCAGGGCCAGGGCTCCCATACTGTCCAGGACCCCCCATCCCATCCAGGGTCCCCCCATCCCCTCTGTGTTTTCCCCATCCTGCCCAGGTCCCCCACCCTGACCCTGTCCCTGCAATCACACCCAGGGCCCGTCCTACACAGACAGGGCTCCTATTCTGGGAGTCCCTCATCCCATCCAGGTCCCCCTATGCTATCTGTGTTCCCTCATCCTGCCCCGGTCCCCCCCATCCTGTCCAGGGCCCCCCATCCCATCTGAGTCCCTCATTCCCATCCAGCACACCCCATCCCATCCAGATCCCCCGCCATCCCATCAGTGTTCCACTTTTCCATGGTCCCCCCATACCATGTGCTCCCCATCCCATCCAGGCTCCCTCTATCCCATCCAGACTTCCTCTACCCCATCCAGCGTGCCCTATCTGAGGTGCCTGTGTCCCACCCGGGTACCTCCATTCCATCCAAAGTCTTCCCATCCCATCAGAGGAACTCCTCATCCCAGCTGGGTACCTCCATCCCACCCAGCACACCCCATCCCATCAGAGGGACTCCTCATCCCAGCTGGGTACCCCCATCCTTGTCCTTACCCTGCCCCATCCCATTCAGGTGCCCCCCTCCCACCTCGGTGCCCCTGTTCCACCGAAGGTGCCCCCATCTGCCAGGGTGCCCCTGTCCTGCTGGGGTGTCCCTATCCCATTTGGATTCCTCCACGGAATAGGAGACCCCCCCATCCGCAAAGGCTGATCCTGTCCCTCCGGAGTGGCCCCATCCCACCGAGGAAGCCCCATCCTACCCCTGTGCCCCACCAAACCTGAGCATCCCCATCCCACCAGGGTGTCCGTGTCACCCTCACCAGTGGCCTTGTTCCCCCATGACAGGGACACAAGGGTGGGATGGGTGCCCACCCAGCACCCCCTTAGGTGAACCCAGCAGGGCCTCATCCAGCACCTCCAACCAGCTTCACCGTAGCCATCACCCTCAGCCTGGCCGTGACCCCCAGGCTCCAGCCGGAATTCCCACCTCCCCGTTTCACTGGCACAGTCCTGGATTCCTGCTCCCAGGAGCCCCAGCCCCAGCGCTCCCTGCCAGCCCCACAAAGGTCCTTCAGTTGCTTTGCCTCAAAGACTCCATGAAAAGGCTTTTGTAACGTCGGGATAACTGGTGACCCCAGTCCCCCCGGCCAGAGCTCCTCAGGGAATAGCGGGAAGCCCGGCCCCGCTCCCAGCCCTCCAGATGTTTAATTACCCGGCTTTTAATGAACCTCATCCATGTGCTGAATAGGGAGTTCAGAGCTGCCCCTTCCCAGGCAGATCCATGCTCTGGGGTTCGGGAGAGCCCGGATGTGTCCGGGGGCTGCTAAAAGAGAGAAATAATCAGTGAAATCCTTGTTTTTTTCCAGCAGTCTCCCAGCTCCAGTGTGAATCCATAAAGGAGCAAGGGGAGATCCATGGCATGGAGGAGATGACGGTGGGACAGGAGGTCCACGGGACGGAGGAGGTGACAGTGGGATGGGAGGTCCACGGGACGGAGGAGGTGACGGTGGGACGGGAGATCCATGGGATGGAGGAGGTGACGGTGGGACGGGAGATCCATGGGATGGAGGAGGCGATGGTGGGACGGGAGGTCCATGGGATGGAGGGGTGATGGTGGGACGGGAGGTCCATGGGATGGAGGGGTGAGCTGGGACGGGAGGTCCATGGGATGGAGGGATGAGCTGGGACGGGAGGTCCACGGGACGGAGGAGGTGATGGTGGGACGGGAGGTCCATGGGATGGAGGAGGTGACGGTGGGACGGGAGGTCCATGGGATGGAGGAGGTGACGGTGGGACGGGAGGTCCACGGGACGGAGGAGGTGACGGTGGGACGGGAGGTCCATGGGATGGAGGCGTGATGGTGGGACGGGAGGTCCACGGGACGGAGGAGGTGACGGTCGGACGGGAGGTCCACGGGACGGAGGAGGTGACGGTGGGATGGGAGGTCCATGGGATGGAGGGGTGAGCTGGGACAGGAGGTCCACGGGATGGAGGGGTGAGCTGGGACGGGAGGTCCACGGGATGGAGGGGTGATGGTGGGACCAGAGGTCCATGGGGTGGAGGGGTGATGGTGGGACGGGAGGTCCATGGGATGGAGGAGGTGACGGTGGGACGGGAGATCCATGGGATGGAGGAGGTGATGGTGGGACGGGAGATCCATGGGATGGAGGAGGTGATGGTGGGACGGGAGATCCATGGGGTGGAGGGGTGAGCTGGGACGGGAGGTCCATGGGATGGAGGAGGTGACGGTGGGACGGGAGGTCCAGGGGATGGAGGAGGTGACGGTGGGACGGGAGATCCATGGGATGGAGGGGTGAGCTGGGACAGGAGGTCCATGGGATGGAGGAGGTGACGGTGGGACGGGAGATCCATGGGATGGAGGAGGTGACGGTGGGACGGGAGGTCCATGGGATGGAGGGGTGAGCTGGGACGGGAGGTCCACGGGATGGAGGAGGTGATGGTGGGACGGGAGGTCCATGGGATGGAGGAGGTGATGGTGGGATGGGAGGTCCATGGGATGGAGGAGGTGACGGTGGGACGGGAGGTCCATGGGATGGAGGAGGTGATGGTGGGACGGGAGGTCCATGGGATGGAGGGGTGATGGTGGGACAGGAGGTCCATGGGATGGAGGGGTGAGCTGGGACCATCGGACACCCCAGGACCCTCAGACACCCCAGGAACCTCAACCACCCCCAGAGCCTCGGCGGCTCCAGGACCTGTGGCTGCCCCAGGAGCTTCAGCTTCCCTGGAATCCTTGCATAAGGTGGGGGCTCCAGGCAAAACTTGGCAAGTTGGAAACTGAGGAAATCCATGGGAGCCTGGAGCGAGAGGGCTGGATTCGGAGCGGCTCTGTTGGACCCCTGGAATTGGGGGGCACTGGGGCCATGTCTGGGTGTCTTGGGGTGCAGGGTGTGGGGCCACGCTGCGGGTTGGGGACCCCTGGGGTTGAGATGGGACAGGGGACCCCGAGAACCACCCCAAAAACTGCTCTGGGATGGGGCTCCCCAAAACCTGGGTTGAGACGGGGTCTCCAAGAGCCGTCGGGGGATGGGGAGCCCCGAGAGCTGCCCCGGGAGGGGGGCCCTGCAGACTCGCCCCATGCCAAGGTCCCCATGAACCCCCAAAGGACGGGGACCCCGGGGGTGGGCTCCGAGCGGGGGAGCGGGGAGGGGCGGGGCAAGACGTTGGGGGGCGTGGTCTGCAGTGCCGTCATGGGGCGGGGCGATTGAGGGGGGCGTGGTCTAGAGCTCAAGGGGCGTGGTTTAATGAGGGGCGTGCAGTCCAGGGGCGGGATCATGTATTGGGCGTGGCCTCGAGGCCAAGGGGCGGGGTTCTCCGAGGGGGCGTGGTCTGGCGCTGCAGGGGGCGGGCCGGGCCGGGGCGGTTCCGGGGCGGGCCCGCGGCAGCGCGGCGGGGCGGGAGCTGTCGGTGTCATGGCGCTGAACCTCGGCAAGAACGGGCGGGCGCTGCAGGAGGCCTACGGGCGGGTGGTGGCGGTGGGGAGCCCCACCGACTGGTGAGGGGCCGGCGGAGGGACGGCTGGGTCCGCAGCGGGAGATTGAGGGGGCCTGGCAGGGATGGGGGGGTGATGGGGGGGGATGTGGGGTTCATGGGGGGGGATGGGGGGGATGTGGGGTGCATGGGAGTGATGGGGGGGATGTGGGGTGCATGGGGGTGGGGCGGATGTGGGGTGCATGGGGGGGGATGTGGGGTGCATGGGGGGGGATGTGGGGTGCATGGGAGTGATGGGGGGGATGTGGGGTGCATGGGGGTGGGGGGAATGTGGGGTGCATGGAGGTGGGGGGGATGTGGGGTGCATGGGGGTGGGGGGGATGTGGGGTGCATGAGGGTGATGGGGGGATGTGGGGTGCATGGGGGTGGGGGGGATGTGGGGTGCATGGGGGTGGGGGGGATGTAGGGTGCATGGGAGTGATGGGGGGGATGTGGGGTGCATGGGGGTGGGGGGGAGGTGGGGTGCATGGGGGTGGGGGGAATGTGGGGTGCATGGAGGTGGGGGGGATGTGGGGTGCATGGGGGTGGGGGGGATGTGGGGTGCATGGGGGTGGGGGGGATGTGGGGTGCATGAGGGTGATGGGGGGATGTGGGGTGCATGGGGGTGGGGGGGATGTGGGGTGCATGGAGGTGGGGGGGATGTGGGGTGCATGGGGGTGGGGGGGATGCGGGGTGCATGGGGGTGGGGGGGATGCGGGGTGCATGAGGGTGATGGGGAGGGATGTGGGGTGCATGGGGGTGATGGGGAGGGATATGGGGTGGGGGGGGATGTGGGGTGTATGGGGGTGGGGGGGATGGGTGCATGGGGGTGGGGGGGATGTGGGGTGCATGAGGGTGATGAAGGAAGTGGGCTGCATAGGGGTGGGTGGGGATGTCGGGTGCATGGGGGTGATGAGGAGGGATGTGGGGTGCATGGGGGTGGGGGGGATGTGGGTTGCATGGGAGTGGGGGGGATATGGGGTGCATGGGGGTGATGGGGGGAAGTGGGGTGCATGGGGAGGCTGTGGGATGCATATGGGGTCTGTGGGGGTGCTCCAGGGGCTTGTAGGGTATATGGGGAGGTCTGAGGAGGAGTGGGTGGTAGAAGTGGACCCGGGATAAGGAGGTTTGGGGGTGGCTGGTAGGGTTTGGGGGGTGCATAGGGGAACGTTTAAGGCTTGGCTGGTGCCTCAGTGGGGCTGTGGGGCGGGAATTGTGAATGAGCGGTGTGGGGGTGTCTGTGGGGTGCATGGCAGGGACTGGAGGTGAGGGGGTGTCGGGGATGTGGGGGTGTGAGGTTGGGACAGAGATCAGGGACTGGGGGTGTCTGGGGGAGGCTGTGGGGTCTATGGGGGGATCAGGGGTTGTGTGCTGTTGGGGGGGCTGTGGGGGGGCTCGGGTGGGGCAGGCAGCGTGGGGGCCCCGTGGCACTGTGTGCATTGAGGTGAGGACCCCCCCGTGGGCACCGGGAGCCTGGGCAGGTTTTGGGCTGCGCCGCAGGGGCTCAGCTCCGCTCTTGCCTTTCCTTCAGGGCTCTGTTCACCTACGAAGGCAACAGCAACGACCTGCGCGTGGCCGGCTCCGGGGGTGAGCGCGGGGGGACCTTGGGTGAGGCTGGGGCTGCTGCCAGGGCTCTGCTCCCCGCATCCTGTGCCTCGGGCCCCTCACTGTGTCTCGAGCCCTGAGGGGGGATGCACGGGGAGGCTTGGGGCAGGTTCTGGGTCTCTTTTCCTTGCGTTTTTCCACAAGGATCTGAAGTTCTGGTGCCCCTTTGTGGGCCTGGCGTGGTTTAGATCCCAGCTGCCCGCAAAGGAAGGACCGGGACGCGCTTCCTGGCTTTCCCAGGCTGCTGCTGCCGGAGCGGCCTCTGCTCTCCTTGCTTCCCCCCTTGATGGAAGTTAGCGTGTGTGTTTCTTCCCTGGCTGCTGATGCCCACACAGCAGCTGGAGCCGTGGGAGCGCAGCCAGGCAGGTTGCTCTGCTCTCCCTTTGCATCCTGCAGCGCTCGCTGCATCCCCTCCGCTCCCCTCCTGCCTTGCCCGTTTGGGAGCGGTTCCTCGCAAGCCCTCGGTGGTCGCGGTCAGGTGAGGAGTCCGGTGAAGCCCCTGCTCTGCGTGGTTTGGTGCTGGAGCCTTTAGATGAGCAGGAGCTCTTCAGGGAGCTGTTGGGGCTGAGAGCGCGTTTGCTGCTCTCATAGAATGGTTTGGGTTGAAGGGACCTTAAAGCTCCCCCAGCTCCAAGGGACCCCTTCCACTGGAGCAGCTTGCTCCAAGCCCCTGTGTCCAACCTGGCCTTGAACACTGCCAGGGATGGGGCAGCCACAGCTTCTCTGGGCAGAAGAGTTGGGGTTGGATGGGGGGACTTTTGGCGTGCATCTCTGTGTGGTTCCATGGACCCCGCTCTCATGGGCACGGTGTCACCCTGCTGCTCCCCGCCAGCGGAGCCCCGACCTCTCCATGGAGCTCCGCTCCTCCCTGCACTTCCCTTTGTGTCCTTCCCCGCCTGCTGCTGTGGTAATCATTGACCTGGCAAGCATGGGCCCTGCCAGCCCATCGCCTTCAGGCTTCCAGCCTTCAGCTTCCCTGCGGGCTGCGAAACCACGGTGCCAAATTTAGAGCCAAAGCATAAATATTTAATAGCAGAGGGGAAGCCGACGGCGGGTCCTGCTGCAGTGCAGAGACCGGCTCCTGCTGGTGCCTGCAGGAAAGCAGTCACTGCTTTTCCAAGGGTCAGACAAGCCCAGGTAGGAGGACGTGTGCTCTGGAGGGCTGTTTCTGTTCAAAGGACACGTGCTTTTGCGTTGTCTCTCCTTTTCTGGCAGTTTTTTGGCATCAGCTTGCAGCAGGAGGGATGCTGCGGTCCATGGGGCAGCGCAGTGCTTCCCATCGCGCACCCTCCGATCACTGAGCAGAGCTGGGCTCTGCTTCTCCATCGCTGAGCCCTGCCCTGGGGTTACACCAGCCGGGGTTTCCTCCTGCTTTAGCCTGCACCAGCCTCTTGGTCTCTCCTCTGCTTCCTCCTTGGTGAAGCACCAGAGGTGGAAGATGGGACAGAACCAAGGCCCAGCCAGTTCCTCCTCTGCTTCTCAGGACTTCTCTGATCCTCCCCAGGCTCTTTGCTGGTGGTGGAGGTGCTCACCGGGCTCTCCTCGCAGCGTGGTTTGGGGTAGGGAGCACCGTTCCCACCACGTGTACGTGATCTCCTGTCTCACAGCATCTCCTTTCTCTCCTGGGGCAGATGGTGGCCTGGAGGAGATGGTGGAGGAGCTCAACAGTGGGAAGGTGATGTACGCCTTCTGCAGGGTGAAGGATCCCAACTCCGGCCTGCCCAAATATGTCCTCATCAACTGGGTGAGTGGGGACTGGCCTTCACCTTTCCCAGGAAGGGCCTCGGGGGAGAAATCACTGTTTCTCCCTTCAACTCCCTTTGGAATTGCTCACGGCCAGCACATTGAATCCCTTCCCCGAAGCTGCAGTACCAAGGATGTACCGTGCCCACTGCTGTGGGTGTGTAGCCCAAACCCCATGGACGCAGGCAAAGAGAAAGAGGGAGGATTCACTTCCCTGCTGCAGCTCTCTTGGCCATGGAGCTCGCTTGGTGACATTGCTGGGAAATGGCTCTGAGCCCATCTAGGATGGGTTGAGTGAAGCACCTGAGGACGGGCAGGAGCCTGGAGCCCTCCTGGTGCGCCCGTTGTCATAGAATCATGGAATGGTTTGGGTTGGAAGGGACCTTAAAGCTCCCCCAGCTCCAAGCCCTGCCACGGGCAAGGACACCTTGCACTGGAGCAGCTTGCTCCAAGCCCCTGTGTCCAACCTGGCCTTGAACACTCTCTTCACAGACTGGGGAAGGTGTGAATGACGTGAGGAAAGGAGCCTGCGCCAACCACCTCAGCACCATAGCCAACTTCCTAAAGGTCTGCTCCTCTTCCCTGCTTCCTCCTCACATCCATGGCCTCTGGGTTAGGGAATGGCCATGGGGACCCTGCTCGGCTCACGCTGCTCTTTGGGTGGCACAGAGGTGTCTGCAGGCAGGAGCAGGGCTGGGGATCGCTGCCCCGGTGCTCAGGACTCCCTCCACTGTCACAACCCAAACCTTCTGCAGTCAAAACCAGCTCTGGAGACTGCAGAGGAGGGGAAAAAAAAGCCCCTCTGAGCCCCAGGGAATGTTTGCTTACCCAGCGTTGGGATATCTTAACATGGCTGGTGACCTCTTTTACTCACCTGAGCCCTTTTCCTTCCCTTGGGAGCTCTGGGAGCACAGATGGGACCTGTCAAGGCAGCGTGATGGGTTTAGTGGCTTCTAGAGCCACCCTCTCCCTCCTGTGCTGCCTTTCCTCCTGCTCAGGGGGCTCATGTCACCATCAACGCTCGCGCCGAGGAGGACGTGGAGCCTGAACTCATCATGGAGAAGGTGGCCAAGGCCTCTGGGGCCAACTACAGCTTCCACAAGGAGAACAGCAAGTTCCAGGACTCGGGCCCTCAGGCTCCTGTGGTGAGTTGGCTCCATGGGGGCTTCCTGGGCCCCAGTTGCGCAGAGGAGCAGCGGTGGCTCAGTGCCTGCTGCTCACGCCTGCTGCCTTCGCCTCCCCCAGGGCTCTGTCTACCAGAAGACGAACGCAATGTCCGAAATCAAGAGGGTCAATAAAGATAATTTCTGGGCCAAAGCTGAGGTGGGTGCTGGAGGATGAGGCTACAGGGGGAGATTTCTCTCCGTCCACACCTTCCCTCTCTGACCTGCCTGGAGTCAGGGCTCCAGACCCCAAGGGAGTGTGGAGCTGGGCTGGGTCCTGCTGCAAGAGCAGCGCTGGGCTGCAGCGGTGGCACCGTGTGGCATTAAGCCCGTGCTCTGCTGTGTGTGCCCTGGTAGAAGGATGAAGAGAACCGGCGGCTGGAGGAGAAGAGGAGAGCAGAGGAGGAGCGGCAGCGGCTGGAGCGGGAGCGGAGGGAGCGGGAGCTGCAGGAGGCTGCAGGGAGGGAGCAGAGATACAAAGCGAGATCCAATGAGATCGAAGCCCAGAAGTGAGTCCCTGCCACTGGCGCTGCCTGGATCCTGCTCTCGGGGATCTCTTGGCTCTGCTCTTGGGGTGCCCTTGTCCCCACCGCTTCCGAGCTGCAGGCAGGGTTGTTCCTCAGCTCCTGTCTGTGCTTTCCCTGCTGCTGCAGTCGCTGCAGTTCCACTTAAACCCCCCAAAGGCAGTGGGTGCGGAGGGGATTGGCTTCAGGTCACACTGGGGCAGGCTCAGCCCCGTGGCACTGTGCCTTCGGGGCTCTGATCCCTCTCCTAGTGCCTGTGTGGCCCGAGCAAGCATCGCCCTGCTCCTGCTGATGTGCAGGGGCTGTGTTCCCCTTGCTCATTGTCCTGGAGCGGTGGTGGAGGGCTGGCCTTGGGGGGAGACAGCATCTCCCTGGCCAGACCACCACCAGGCTTGGCTGCTCGTCCCGCATCGTCCATGGCTCTCCCTGCCCCAGGACCAAGCCCTCCCTTTGTAGGGTGCTTCTGAAACACGTTTCTGAAGCCCGTAGCCACTGTTTGTGGGGTACCAGGGCTTCAGGCTGGCTGGTGGGGGGGCTCTGAGCCCTGCAGAGAGGAGGCAGCGTGTGCAGGGCCCTCTCTCTGCTGATTTCCTTCCTCTCTGAGCCTGTGTTGGGTGGTGGAGCTCGCTCTGCAGCAGCAGCGGGCACTGCCTTCCTGTTTGGAGCTCGGATGAGGAAGTCTGCGTGGCCCCTCCGTGCTGGATGCTCGTGTCTGTGCCGCTGAAGGAAGAGCTTCTGCTGCTCTGCCCCTCTCTCCTTGCCCTTGCCCCCTGCACAGCTGCAGGGGTGGCCTGTGCCTCCTCATCCGGCCCAGAAGTGAGGGGCAGCATCCTTCCTGTGCTCTTCCCTGTGTAGCTCAGCAGGGCAAGGTCCCAGAGCAGCCCCATGCAGGGCAAACCCCTCGTCCTGCCTGGTTGCTAACCTCACTTTGTCACTTGTCTCCTCAGGAGACTCCAGCAGCAGCAAGAGGCAGAGAACAGGGACAAGGAGCAGCAGCAATGGGTGAGCTTCAGCGTTAGCCCCCGTTTCTTCACCCACCCTCCGTGATGGAGAGCACAGGGTGCTGTGGGGCAGAGGCAGGAGGGTGATGGAGGAGCTCCCCAGGCATCCCCGGGCACTGCTGTGGCATGTGGGGGACATGGGGAGACCCACGGGCATGGTCTGGCCCGAGGAGAAGAGCCTGGAGGAAACCGAGTCCTTATCCCGAGCCATCCCTGGGTCCGTCTCCCTCCCAGATCCAGGGGGTTTCTCCTCATTCACCCTCCAGCACCGTGGCTGTTCCCTGTTCCCTGTTCCCATCTCTCTGGTGCCTGGGGCTGCCTGGGGAGGGAGGGGGCTGGCCGGGCCCCCAGCGAGGCTGCAGCAAACCCTCTTGTGCCGCAGAAGGAGCGAGCTGAGGAGTACGAGGCCAGGCGGCAGAAGGGCTGCACGAGGAGCGAGTCGGTGGAGAAGGCGCAGGTACAGAGCCAGGCTCCCCGCTCCCGTCCTGCCTTGGCTCCAGGGGTGCCTTGACCGTGGGGTCTTCCCTTTGCAGGAGGCTGCCTCGCTGATAGCACAGAGAGAGGTGAACCCCCGGGACATCTTCAAGCAGAGGGAGAGGTCGGTGCCAGTGGACACAGCAGCAGCTTCGCAGCCAGGTACAGCAGGGAGCTGGCTCCTGATCCCGGTCCGGGGTCAGTCTGTGTGTTCCCTGTGAGGCCACAGTTCCTGCCCCCCCCCCCGTGTTCTGTGCCGTGGGCAATGTCACACCCAGCCCATGTAGTTTCCCATGGGAAGGCTCTCGCTGGGGGCTGTGCCAGGTTTTAGCGGCAGGGGTGAGAGTTTTCATGCTTTGGCTCTACTGCTGAAGCTTAAACTTCATATTTAAAGTGAAAATCAAGCACATTAATGGCAGAAAGGGACCCCTGTCATGGTGTGTCCTGGCTGGCATCCATTCACCTGCACTGGGCACTGGTGAGGCCGCACCTCAAATCCTGTGTTCAGCTCTGGGGCCCTCACTACAAGAGAGACATTGAGGGGCTGGAGGAGGGGCAGAGAAGGGCAATGGGGCTGGTGCAGGGCCTGGAGCACAGGGGTGATGGGGAAGGGCTGAGGAACCTGAGGGGTTCAGTCTGGAGAAGAGAAGTCTCAGGGGGGACCTGATTGCTCCCTACAACTGCCTGAGAGGAGGATGGAGCCAGGAGGGGCTGGGCTCTGCTCCCAAGGGATGGGACAAGGGGAAACGGCCTCAAGCTGCACCAGGGCAGGTTTAGATGGAGCTGAGGAACAATTCCTGCCCCAGAGGGTGCTCAGGCATTGGAACAGGCTGCCCAGGGCAGGGCTGCAGGCACCGTCCCTGCAAGTGTTCACACCCCCTCAGTGCCATGGGTCAGTGGTGGCCTTGGCAGTGCTGGGAACGGTTGGACTGGATGAGCTTAAATGGCTTTTCCAACCTGGCTGGGTCCATGATTCATTCCACCCATTTTCCACTGGCTGAACGAAGCAGGAGCATGTTCTTTCAGAAGAGACCAATCTGATCTATCATCTGATCAGATAGAAACCAGGAAGCTGAGAAAGCAAAGCTGAAAGCAGCTGAGGAAGTAGCTGAGCACATGTGCTAGCCCTGGGTGAGCGGCAGCTCTTAGGCAGCTCAGCCTCCTCCCAGGTATCTGGAGTTCATCTGGAATAAGCACTCCTGTGATAGGAGCACAAAACCCCTTGGGGTTTCCCTCCCTAGTATTTGACAGCTTCCAGTGGTGGAAAGGGAGACAAAGGCCCTGGCACTGATAAAACCCAGGGGCTGAGGGCGGGCTTGTGTGTCTTGGTGCTTGCTCAGGGCTGTGCTGGGGTAGGGTTTGCCTCGTAACTCTGCTGCTTTGCTTGTGTTTGCCTTTGGAGGCGTAGATGGGGGAGATAACAGCGGATAGTTACCTTCTGCCAAAGGCCCACTTTGAATCCTACCCCTCCCATTGCTGCTCCTAATGCCTGGAATTCAGGGCGCTCCAGAGATCCTGCGGGAAGCGCTGGGTGACCCCATCCTCCCCAGAACTCTTCCCCCCCCCCCAAAAAAATGCCTTTTTCATCTTTGTGCTGCAGCTCCTGCTGTAACCAGGAGACAAACTTGTTTTCCACAGCCAGGATTAGCGCTGGAAAATCCTGCTCAGGAGGGAGGCTAATGGAGCTGGGGGCTCCTACGGCAAAAAGCATCCCACAGCCCCCCTCAGTAACTGAGCCCTTTGGGCCACGGAGCTGCTGCTGCATGGCTGGAAGCCTCAGCGCCTGCCCAGCTCCTGCAGCTCATCCCGCTCCTGTCCTAGGCAAGCTTCGCAGCCCTTTCCTGCAGAAGGAGGTGGACTCAGTGCCGAGCCCTGCCTGCCCCGGGTCCCCTGCCCGGGGCGCTGCCCCGACCGCCTTCATCCCCTCTGCTGCGCGGGGGACGCCTCCAGCCTCTCCGGTGCCCGCAGCAGGTACGTGGCCTTGCTTCCTCACCTCCCCAGCGCTTGCCACCGGCAGTCCCAAATGGGCAGCTTGAGGCCGGGCTCGGAGTTTCTGGTTCAGATCTTCAGGCCGGAAAGCAGAGTTTGTCCCAAGGGCTCAGTGTGATGCTGAGGCTGGGGAAGAAGGCGAGTGAGTTCCTGCTGCCTGGTGGGGAGGTCCCTGCGTTTCCTCCTTCAGCCTTCCAGTGCCTAAAGGGGCTGCAGGAAAGCTGGAGAGGGGCTTGGGACAAGGGATGTAGGGCCAGGCCAAGGGGAATGGCTTGAACCGGCCCGAGGGGAGACTGAGATGAGCTCTTAGGCAGAAGCTCTTCCCTGTGAGGGTGCTGAGGCGCTGGCACAGGGTGCCCAGAGAAGCTGTGGCTGCCCCATCCCTGGCAGTGCTCAAGGCCAGGTTGGACACAGGGGCTTGGAGCAAGCTGCTCCAGTGAAAGGGGTCCCTGCCCGTGGCAGGGGTTGGAGCTGGGGGAGCTTTAAGGTCCCTTTAACCCAACCCAGTCTATGGAGAATTCTACAGACGTGGGCTGAGTCCATCGAGTATCACAAGGGGTTGGGGTTAGGGGTGTGAGCGGCCCTGCCTTGCCCTCTGGCAGGAGGCTTTTGGGGTGTGGAACCCACAGGATATCGTGTGCTCAGGCAGAAAAGCACTTGTATAACCCAGGCTGGGAGCCAGGGGGGTGCCACAAGGCTGTGGATGCGATCCCCACCACGGGGCTATGGATGTGATCCCCACCACAGGGCTATGGATGCGACACAGGGGCTTGGAGCAAGCTGCTCCAGTGGAAGGGGTCCCTGCCCGTGGCAGGGGTTGGGGCTGGAGGAGCTTTAAGGTCCTTCCCAACCCTGACCAGGCTGTGAGTCTGTGATAAGCAGAAAGCTCAGTGGCCAAGGGGCTGAGGACATCTCCTGACTGAAAGGCTGCCATTCAGCTCCGTGCACCCCCAGAGCCCCTCCTGCTGCAGGGGATGTGCAGTTTGCTCTCAGGCCTTTCCAAAATGCCTTTGACAGAAGCAAAGGACCTTTCCTGGCCCTGTGCAGGAACACTCGTGCGGTCAGGGCTGTTCTATCACCCAGTGAAGGCAGAGGACTGGTGCTTGTTGTCAGTGCGGGGTTGCAGGGCTGGCAGTGCCCATCTGCCTGCACATCGCTGCCCTCACTGGGGCGATGGCAGGGAGAGGGACCCATGCAGGGGAGAGCTTCCTCTGCCTGTGGGGAGATGCTCTGTCCTCTTCCAGGCGGTGTGTGGGGGAAGAGCAGGTCTGGAGGAGGGCTGGCTACATCCGGAGGGTCTCCCCATGGGCCGAGGGTGACACGGAGGTGTTCCCTTGTCCTCGTGTGGCTTCACATCCCTGCTGGCTTGTCCCCAGGCTGCTCCCGGCCCTGCCCAAGGCTACCGCAGTCACCACTAGATGCTGCTCTTGACCAGGGTCTCCGCACCAAGCCTTCCCCGTCAGGCTTGAGGAGCAACTTGGGAATGGTTCATCCTGAGCAAGCTTATTCCTTTCCTCATTGGAGATCCTGGGGCTCTCCCTTGTCCTTCCTGCCATTCCATAAGCCCCCACTGGCCTCGCGGCTGGGTTTGTGCTTGCAGGACAGGTCAGGGAACATCCATGCACCACAAGTTTGGTGGCACTTCAGCCTGGAGCAGGAGCTGGACAAGTGAGGGGCCAGGGGGAGGTTTTGGGGGGGGTACCATGGTGAGATCCCGTGTGTTTCTTTCACAGGGCGAGACTCTGGGTACAATTCCAGCGTCCCAGCTTCCCACGAGGAAGAGGCAAATCTGTACGAGGAGCCACCGGACTCCTCGGCCATCTATGAGGAACCCCCTCGGGTTGGTGCCATGGGAGCTAGAATCAGTGCCGAGCTCGGGCTGCATCCACGTGGGAATGCTGCTGCATCCTTCCCATTGCCAACAGGGAGCGGTGCTGGCGCTGAGCCCCTCTTACCGGCCCCGGTGTCACTGCCCCAGGAGGTGACAATGGGGGAGGCTCTCAGCAGCCTCTTCTCCTCCTGCTGCTTTGCACGTCCCAGCCCAGCGGAGCAGACAAAGCCCAGCTCTGTGGTGTGCTCTGTCAGCTTCTCCACTGGCTAATAGCGGGGTTGTGTCACGCTGCAGTGTTTCCCTTGGAGATGCGGTGGCCGTGTGGTTTCCTCCCCTTTAGTCATCCGCCCGTTCCCGGCTCTCAAACACAGACGCATTTCAGACAGACTTGATTTTCTCATTCCCAAATCTGTCTGGAAGTGTTGAGCTTCCAGAGGAGCAGGAGTGGGGCTGAGCCCCCCCCCTCCCCAGCTTTCCTCTGCAGAGGAAAAACACACAGCAGCCACTGAGGCTCGGGCAGAATCACTTGGAGAAACTGGAGCTGGTCCAGCTTCAAGGGTGCATCCATGGGGTGATGAACCACTGCCTGCAGCAGAGATCCCAAGGGATGTGGACTGGCTGCCAGAGGGATTGTCTGCTGCCGGTCTCTGGTGCTTCTGCTTATGATGCTCCTTTAGGAGTCCAGCAGAGACACTTGGTGTGAGCTTCCCAGAGCCAGGGGGGCATCTGGGACCTGCACACAGTGCTCTGAGCCTGGGGGGGCTGCTGCGAGTCTCTGGGCACTGCAGGGTGCTGTACACCTCCTTCCCGCTGTTTCTCCTGCAGTTCAACACCTCCCAGTCCATCCAGGGAACCAGGATGCTCTGTGATGTGCACCCCATTGTGTTGGGGTGGTGAGAGCCTCTTCTGCAGCCCCTTGCTCTGCTAACAAAGCCCGAGCTGCATCGTGCACACTGGTAACTCCTTTTCTTCTCTCTCCTCCCTGAAGGAACATGTGGATGATGCCAAATACGAGTACCCGGTGGAGTACCAGCAGCCGGACCTGACGGGGAAGGGGATCTGTGCCCGGGCGCTCTATGACTACCAGGCTGGTAGGAGCTGCAGAGCCCAGCTTCCCCTCTGACCCTAGGGAGGGGGTTTGCTGGGTCCAGGCTGTTCCCATCTTGCTACTGCATAGAGGGTCTTGCACCCAAACTGGAGCTGGAGTGGTTTGGGTTGAAGGGACCTCAAAGCTCCCCCAGCTCCAACCCCTGCCATGGTCAGGGACCCCTTCCACTGGAGCAGCTTGTTCCAAGCCCCTGTGTCCAACCTGGCCTTGAGCACTGCCAGGGATGGGGCAGCCACAGCTTCTCTGGGCACCCTGTGCCAGCGCCTCAGCACCCTCCCAGGGAAGAGCTTCTGCCTAAGAGCTCATCTCAGTCTCCCCTCGGGCAGGTTCAAGCCATTCCCCTTGGCCTGTCCCTCCATCCCTTGTCCCAAGCCCCTCTCCAGGTTTCCTGCAGCCCCTTCAGGCACTGGAGCTGCTCTCAGGTCTCCCCTTCAGGAGCCTTCTCTTCTCCAGGCTGCCCCAGCCCAGCTCTCTCAGCCTGGCTCCAGAGCAGAGCTGCTCCAGCCCTCGCAGCAGCTCCGTGGCCTCCTCTGGCTTCTCTTTTTCCTCCGTTGGCTTCTCTCTCTTTTCTCCCCTAACGCCTGTTTCTCACTTCCCTCCCTCGCTCTGTCTCCTTCCAGCTGATGACACTGAGATCTCCTTTGATCCAGAGAACATCATCACCAACATCGAGATGATCGATGAGGGCTGGTGGCGCGGCTACGGCCCCGACGGCCACTTTGGCATGTTCCCGGCCAACTACGTGGAGCTCATCGAGTGAGGGGCCATGGGGCTCACTGCCAGGCTCCTCCCGCTCCTCCCAACGGCTCTGCCTTTGATTTCCTCCTCTTTTGACTCTGATTCTCTCTCCACACTGGTGCCATCGCCCCGCTCCCGGCGGGGCTGACCCCAGCACTGCTCCCTTCTCCCATCCCCTATTGCCAGCCCTTGGTTGGGATGAAGGCCCCGGTCCCATCCCGAGCCCTGCAGTGCTCCTGCCTTTGGGTCAGGCTCTGAATTCTCTTGCAGGGCTCAGGGATAAGGGATGACAAATCCCTTCCAGGGCATTTTCAGGGAACAAGTTGCCTCTTTCCCCACGCTCCCTCTGACCCTGTGGCCACAGCAGAGCAGCTTTCCCCGTTCTGGCTCGCTGGCGAGGCCCTTGCATTGACTCTAGCATCTCTCGGGGTTTAACATCACCTGCAGAGATGAAACCTCCTCTGCAGCGTTGTCACCACCCCTGAAACCCGCCATGAGCGTCCCCCTCTGCTGTCCCCACCACAGGGCTTTGCTCTTCTCTTCCCTGTCCCCAAACCACGCTCCAGGCTGTGTGAATGAGCTCCCATGGAGGGGGCCCAGCAAGGCCAAAGGGGGCTTTGGGTCTATCTTTTGGTCTGTCTCCCATGAGTGTGGGACCCCCCCCCCCATCACCCCAGATTCACTGTGAACAAGGAAGAGCCCAGCCCAGCCGCAACCTTCCCCTTGTTGAGTCTCTTCCCTGGTGTTGCTTTAGAAGTAGAAGGAGAGGATGGGTTTGAGGGTACCCGTCCCCCCCGTGGCCCTGTGGGCTATTTCCCCACTGCTTGCTCCTCCCCATCCCTCCCAGCAACAATAAAAGGGCTTTTCTTTGGTGATGGATGTGTGGTCGCATGCAGGAATTGGGGTGAAATGCCAGTGTTTTGGTGCAGGGAGGGCAGAGCTCTCCTGTTCCTAGCATCAGCTATGAGCACTAAGGGGAATCACCCCATGGTTTTGGAATGGGTGCCCCAGCATCAGGCAGTGAGGGGCAGGACTTGGCCCCATCCCTTTATTCACTGGGGCCCAGGTGCAGGATGGGGAAGATGCGTTGGGATGGTGGCAGCGGGAGCGTGGGGACAGCAGGGACATGGGGGTGATAGACACAGGGATGCACAGGGCAGGACAGTGTTGAGGGCATGCGGGTGGTGGGGGTGCAGCAGCAGTGACAGTGGGGAACTTGTGCTGGCGCAGGGTTACCATGGGCAGGGCACAGGCTGGAATGCTGTGGGGATGGGGAAGGGAATGGTGTGGGCAAAGGGGTGGGGATGGCACAGGGATGGGATGGGCAAGGGGATGAGGATGGGGAAGGGAATGGCGTGGGCAAAGGGATGGGGATGGCACAGGGATGGGATGGGGATGGAGAAATGGATGGGGATGGCACAGAGACAGGATGGACAAAGGGGTGGGGATGGGGAAAGGGATGGGTTTGGCACAGGGATGGGATGGGCAAAAGGGTAAGGATGGGACTACACGGGGATGGGATGTGGATGGGAAAAGGGATGGGGATGGCACGAGGATGGGATGGGGAAAAAAGGGATGGAGATGGGGCTGGCAGAGGGGTGGAGCTGGGGACAGCATGGTCACAGGGCAGGGCGCAGGCAGTGGCACGGAGCTCACTTCCAGCCAGTGAAGAATTGCTTGAAGAGCGGCGTCTCGTGGCCCTGGGGCAGGATTTCCACCTGCAGGGGCAGGGATGTGGTGACGCTGCCTGTGCCAGCCCGTGCCCCCCTCACCGCTGCACCCACCTGCGTGCGGGGCGAGTGGCCCATGCGGGCGATCACCTCCTCAGCCACCCTCAGGGCCGCCTGGCGCTCCTGCTCGTTAGCCTTGTGCCCTATGGATAGGGCATCAGAGCCACACCAGGGGTTTTCCCTGTCCCCGTGTGCCCCCATCCCCATCCCCGGGCACCTTTCCAGACGTAGACCTTCCCACCGGCGCCGTTGTCCAGCACGAAGCAGTCGTCGGAGCAGAGCAGGCTCTGGCTGAAGGGGCTGCTCGCAGCCACTTGGGTCAGGTCCATGCGCCCCGTCGCGTCTGACACCTGCCCGGGGACAGGGAGTCACCTCCTGCAGCAGTGTCCTCTGGCCATGCCTAGCCCCATACGTCCCCTGGGGCCACCATGGTGTTCCCAGCCATGCCCGGCCCTGGTGCCACCGTGGTGTCCCACCGTGTCCTTGCCTTGCAGAGGACGGCTGCCCGCGCATTGCTCTGGTCGGCCACAGCATCCTCCTCGGGGCTGCCCTCTGGCAAGGTGGGTTTGGGGCCCAGCACCTGCCGGGAGAGCAGACTCAGGCCTTAGAGCCACCCCCCGGGGACACTGGGGACCCCCTCTCCTCCCAGTGGGGACATTGGGGTCCTGCCATACCTGGAGCATCTCCGGTGGCTCCTCGCCATCAGCCACGATGTCCAGGCGCGCTCTGCCGCGCCGCTCGCTGTCCCGGATGGCCGCGGCCAGCTCCTGCGCCCGGCTGCGCTCCAGCGCGTTGCACCCGGAGCCACACCAGACCAAGAGCGTCTGGGGACAGGGAGCGGGGTGGTGGGGACAGAGCCATAGGTGGTGGCTTCAACCCACCTCACCCAGGCTGGGGATGGAGCGGTCACAGGCAAACGGACACCCAGACGGACGGACACAGGGATGGATAAATGGCTGCCCCAATGGGTGCATGGACACACGCGGGTGGATAAATGGCTGTCCCAATGGATGCATGGACACACACAGATGGATAAATGGCTGTCCCAATGGATGGATGGACACACACAGATGGATAAATGACTCCCAATGGACGGATGGACACCCAGATGGAGAAACACCCCAGCAATCACACATCCCTATGGATCAGGGAACCCCCCAGCTGATTGATGGGCAACCCAAGAGACAGAACTCTCTAAGGACAGACAGACACCCCTATGGATGGAGCCAGTGGACAGATGGCTACCTCGAAGGGCAGACAAACAGCACAACAGACTGATACTTGGAAGGACAGACAGACATCCCAGCAGATAGACACCCCAAGGCAGACAGCCCTGCGTGTGGATGGACGCCCCAAGAGAAGGACAAACAGCCACCCAATGGATGGCCAGTTGCCCTGATGGACCCAGTGAGTGGATGGGCACCCCAATGAGCTGACAGACACCCCAGGGGGCAGATGGACACCCAGCAGGACACATTGCCCTGGGTTTGGGGCACAGGGAGGGGATGGTGGGGACAGAGCTCGCCCCGCACCTCGCCCAGGTCAAGGATGAAGCAGTCGCCAGTGTTGAAGCTGCTCCAGGCCAGGTCCCTCTCGCTCGCCCGGATGTTCCTCCTGCCCTTCACCTGGTAGAGTCGGTGCCCGGGGCTGGCGCTGGGGCGTGGGGTCTTGAACGCCGAGGCCACGCCACCATCCTGCAGCATTGGGGTGCTGAGCTCCCATGGTGGGACCAGCATCCACCAGGGATGCTGAGCACCCAGCAGAGATACCAAGCACCCAAAAGGTGAGTGCTCAGTGCGCAGCCCAGCACTCAGTGGGGATGATGAGCACTGAGTACAGATCCTGAGCACCCCGAGATGATGCTGGGCACCTACCAGGAAGGCTGAGCACCCTCCAGAGGTATCGAGCACTCAAAGAAGATGCTGAGTGCCAGGCATCTGGTGTTGATGCCCCCAGCAGGATGCTCTATACATGTCAAGGATGCTGAGCACCCACCAGGGAAGCTGAGCACCCACCAGGGAGGCTGAGCACCTACCAGTGATGCCCAGCACCTAGAGGGGAGTCCCACATGCTCAATGGGGATAAGTGAGGGTGCCAAGAGCATCGATCAGGATGTTGAGCATCATGTGGAATGCTGAGCACTCAGTCAAGGTGCCGAGCACCGGGTCAGGATGCCGAGCACCACGCAGGATGCCGGTGCACAGGGGATGCTGAGGGCCGGGAGCACTGTGGGGGTTCGCAGTGGTACCTGGTAGGTGATGCCGTGTGGGAAGTACTGCATGAAGAGGTCGGACTCGTTGCCCTGCACCTCGCGGTGGGTGACGGGGCGCTCGCCCAGCAGCGCGTTCAGCTGCGTGGACAGGAGGGCGCAGGCCCCCTGCTCGTCCTGCGAGGAGTCCTGGCCTGCGGGCACCCGGTGTGAGCCGGTACCTGGTACCCAGCGCGAGCCGCGGCTCCCCCGCAGCCCCGGTCCCCAGCCCCTGGTCCCCAGCGCGCACCCAGCCAGAGGTGCAGGTGCGCCCGCTCCTCGGGGCCGTTGTGCAGCACCAGGTACGCGTCCCCCGAGAAGAACAGGCCCCAGCTCCGCTCCGGAACCTCCACCGGCCGCAGCTTCTCCACCCGCCAGACGTGCAGCCCCGGGCGGGAGGCGGTGGGGCCGAAAGGGGAACCGCTGTGGGGAGAAGGGGTTGGGGGGGGGGGGGTGAGCAGGGGGTGATGGGAGTGATGGGGGTGATGGGGGTGTGAGCAGGGGGTGATTGGGGTGATGGGGGTGATGGGGGTGTGAGCAGGGGGCGATTGGGGTGATGGGAGTGATGGAGGGTGATGGGGGGTGATGGAGGGATGTGAGCAGGGGGTGGTTGGGGTGATGGGGGGTGATGGGTGTGTGTGTGAACAGGGGGTGATTGGGGTGATGGGAGTGATGGGGGTGATGGGGGTGTGAGCAGGGGGTGATTGGGGTGATGGGAGTGATGGGGGTGTGAGCAGGGGGTGGTTGGGGTGATGGGAGTGATGGGGGTGATGGGGGTGTGAGCAGGGGGTGATTGGGGTGATGGGAGTGATGGAGGGTGATGGGGGGTGATGGAGGGATGTGAACAGGGGGTGGTTGGGGTGATGGGGGGTGATGGGTGTGTGTGTGAACAGGGGGTGATGGGAGTGATGGGGGGGTAATGAGGGGTGATGGGGGTGTGAACAGGGGGTGATGGGGGGTGATGAGGAGTGGTGGGGGGTAATGGGAGGCGATGGGGGGGGAGGAAGGTGGTACCTTGTGGGGATTGTGGTGTACATGGCGTCAGGGTGGACGGATGGACCTGTGGACAGAGGGGCACCGTGAGGTGAGAACCAGGAGGTCAAGGACACCCCAACAGGGAGATGGATGCCCCAATGGACACCCAGAGGACAGACAGATGGATGCCCCCGTAGAGAGATGGACACCCAGAAGAACGGACAGACACCCCTACGAACAGATGACTGCCCCTATGGATAGGGGGACACCCCTACAGACAGACACCCCGATAAATGGCCACCCAGGAAGACAGACAGACAGACACCCCAGTGGGTGGGAAGCCCCCAGGGCAGACAGATGGACACCAGGATGGACAGACAGACCCCGTCCCCCTGACAGACCCCTCCCCGAGCGGACGGACCCCGGCTGACAGACAGACAGACAGACCCCGTTGCTCGCAGCGGCTGCAGCAGGACAGACGGACGCCCCAGCAGCCGCGGGGCACCCGGAAGACGTCGGAGGTGACTCAGGAGCAGGAAAGGGTGGGGACGGGGGGGGTCATATGGCCTTGGGTGGGGCCCCCACACTGGGAACGGGGCACCCACCATGGGACCCCCCACTGCTGGGACCTCCCCTTCACCATCATGGGACCCTCCCCACTCCATTGGGACCCCCATCCCCCCAGCACACACCCCACACCCCCCCCACTACTGGGACCCCCAAGCCCACAGGGGCTGGGGCAGGTCTGAGGGGGCCGTACCTGGTGCAGGGGCCATACTGGGAGCTGCACTTGGAGAGGGTTGTACTGGAAGGGGGTTATACTCGGGTATGGGGGGGCTGCACTGGGGGGGGGCTGTACTGGGGGTCCATGAGGGGTTGGGGAGGCTGTAATGGGAGCAGAGCTGGAAGGCGGGGGCATTAGTGGAGGCTGCATGGGGCTCATAGGGAGGCAGGGGGAGCTGCACTGGGAGGCAGGGAGAGCTGCACTGGAAGCACTGGGAGGCACTGGGAGGGACTGGGAAGCACTGATAACATGAGGAGCTGCAGTGGGAGCACTGGGACGGACTGGGAGGCACTGGGAGCTGCACTGGGAGGCAGGGAGAGCTGCACTGGGAGGGACTGGGAAGCACTGATAACATGAGGAGCTGCAGTGGGAGCACTGGGACGGACTGGGAGGCACTGGGAGCTGCACTGGGAGGCAGGGAGAGCTGCACTGGAAGCACTGGGAGGGACTGGGAGGGACTGGGAAGCACTGATAACACGAGGAGCTGCAGTGGGAGCACTGGGACGGACTGGGAGGAACTGGGAGCTGCACTGGGAGGCAGGGAGAGCTGCACTGGGAGGGACTGGGAAGCACTGATAACACGAGGAGCTGCAGTGGGAGCACTGGGACGGACTGGGAGGCACTGGGAGCTGCACTGGGAGGCAGGGAGAGCTGCACTGGGAGGGACTGGGAAGCCCTGATAACATGAGGAGCTGCAGTGGGAGCACTGGGATGAACTGGGAGGCACTGGGAGCTGCACTGGGAGGCAGGGAGAGCTGCACTGGGAGGGACTGGGAAGCCCTGATAACATGAGGAACTGCAGTGGGAGCACTGGGATGAACTGGGAGGCACTGGGAGCTGCACTGGAAGCACTGGGAGGCACTGGGAGCTGCACTGGGAGGCTCAAGGCTGGCCCTCCCCCCCCGCAGTCCCGTCCCCCCCCGGCAGCATGGCTGGGCCGTGACTCACGCGTGTGACGAGTGCGAGCGGCCTCAGCCCCGGCGCGGCCCGGGGAGCCTGCGGGCCCCGGGGAGGGGATGCTGCGAGTGGTGCGTGTGAGCTGCATCCCATGTACAGCAAGGGCATGGTGCATGTGTGCGGTGCTGACACACCGCGCTTCCTGCGTGCTCTGTGCGGTTCTACACGCGTGTACAGTGCGTGTCCCGTGCGCAGCTCTGTGCGGTGGGGGGGGCACATGTGCTGTGCACGCCGTGCCATGTATGTAGTGTGCCTGTGCTCCATGTATGTAGTGTGCCTGTGCTCCATGTATGTAGTGTGCCTGTGCTCCATGTATGTAGTGTGCCTGTGCTCCATGTATGTAGTGTGCCTGTGCTCCTCGTGCCCAGGCCCGTGCGCCCGCCCGATGCCGGGGGGGTGCGGTGCCAGCGCCCGTTCCAGTGCAGAGCTGGTGCCGCCTGGTGCCCGTGCCAGCGCAGTGCCGGTGCCGTCCCAGTCCCGCGCAGCGCTGGTGCTGCTGCCTCATGCAGTGCCAGTGTCACTGCAGTGCCCGTTCGGGGCTGGTGGCACTGCCGAGCGGGTCCCGTGCAGTGCCGGTCCTGTGCTGATGCCGGTGCCGGTTCCAAGCGGGTCCCATTCAGTGCCAGTGCCGGTCCCGTTGTTCCCGTTCTTCCCGGTGCCCAGCGGCTCCCTCTCGCCCCCCCCCCCCCCCAATTCCCCTCCGCTCCGTCGGTGCCGCCCCCGCCCGCCCCCGCCGCCGCCCCCCGTCCCCCGCCCGCTCTCGCTCTCCCGGCCCGGTCCCGGCGGCGTCGTGCGATGGGGCCGCCCCGGTCCTGCCTCGTGCTCGCGGCCGCGCTGCTGCCGCTGCTGCCGCCCGGGGCCGCGCCGGGACCCTCCGCGCCCGGACCCGCCGTCACCGACGCCGAGATCGAGGCGTTCCTGCGCGGCCTCCTCGGCACCGGCGACCGCGACGGGGATGGGGACGACGACGGCACCGACCTGGGCTTCGGCATCGACCCGAGCATCGGCACCGGCAGCGACACCGGTGAGCGAGGGCGCCGCGGCCCCGCGGGGGTGCAGTGGGACCCTACGGCCTGGCCCTGGCGCCCCTCACCCCGCGGCGGGGCGGTTGCCCCCCCCCCGTCCCCTCCGTTCTCCTCCCTCCAGGCTCCCCGGGGCTGATGGAGCCCGAGAAACCCAAGAAGGGGAAGAAGGAAAAAACTCCAAAACCCACCAAGAAGCCCAAGGAGAGAGCGCGGGGCTCCAAGAAGGACAAGGACAGGGACAGGGGCCGGGACAGGGACAGGGACAGGGATAGGGACAGGGGCCGGGACCGGGACAGGGACAAGCCCCCCAAGAAGCCCAAAGAGAAACCCCAAAAAGGCTCTGAGAAACCACCCAAAGGCTCCAAGAAGCCCAAGGAGAAGCCACCCAAAGCCACCAAAAAACCCTCTGGCAAGAAACCACCGGAGCCCCCGACACCTCCCCCGGAGCTCCACATCACCCCACAGCCCCCGTGGGGTGAGGATGAGGAGGGGACACCCCAATTCCCAAAGCAGCCTTTGCCCTATGAGGAAGAGGAGGATGCGGGTGGCAGAGGTGAGTCTTGGGGAGCTCCATCTCGCTACCAACTGGGTTTTGGGGGGGTCTTGGCGCTTCACAACATCACCCTATGTCCCACAGCTCCCAGCTGCCCCGGCTTTGTCCCCCTGGGGTCACATTCCCCCCTCAGCCTTCCTCCCACCATGGGCTTTACTGCCTGGATGGGCCCTGTTTGAGGCGGGGTTTGGGGCTGGGCTTGGGGTCTGGGGTCCCCACCAGTGCCTTGCTCTGTCCCTGTCCCCAGGGGAGCCAGAGGAGCCACCAATCTGGGAGCTAGGCCGGGAGGACTCACACCCCGAGCCTGGTGAGTGCCCTGGCCCTAGGCCACTGCCCTGGGTCTTGGGGCCACCTCCCTGCACCCCAGTGTCACCTCCCTGCACCCCAGAGCTGCCTCCCCATGCACCAATGTCACCTCCCTGCAACCCAATGCCACCTCCCTGCACCCCAATGCCACCTCCCTGCACCCCAATGTCACCTCCCTGCACCTCAATGCCACCTCCCTGCACCCCAATGACACCTCCCTGCACCCCAGTGTCACCTTCCTGCACCCCAATGCCACCTCCCTGCACCCCAATGCCACCTCCCTGCACCCTAATGTCACTTCCCTGCACCCCAGTGTCACCTCCCTGCACCTCAATGCCACCTCCCTGCACCCCAATGCCACCTCCCTGCACCTCAATGCCACCTCCCTGCACCCCAATGCCACCTCTCTGCACCCCAATGCCACTTCTCTGCATCCCAATGCCACCTCCCTGCACCCCAGTGCCACCTCCCTGCACCCTAATGTCACTTCCCTGCACCCCAGTGTCACCTCCCTGCACCTCAATGCCACCTCCCTGCACCCCAGTGTCACCTCCTTGCACCTCAATGCCACCTCCCTGCACCCCAATGCCACCTCCCTGCACCCTAATGTCACTTCCCTGCACCCCAATGTCACCTCCCTCCACCCCAGTGTCACCTCCCTGCACCTCAATGCCACCTCCCTCCACCCCAGTGTCACCTCCCTGCACCCCAGAGCTGCCTCCCATGCACCAATGTCACCTCCCTGCACCCCAATGTCACCTCCCTGCACCCCAGTGTCACCTCCCTGCACCCCAATGCCACCTCTCTGCACCCTAATGTCACCTCCCTGCACCTCAATGCCACCTCCCTCCACCCCAGTGTCACCTCCCTGCACCCCAGAGCTGCCTCCCATGCACCAATGTCACCTCCCTGCACCCCAATGTCACCTCCCTGCACCCCAGTGTCACCTCCCTGCACCCCAATGCCACCTCTCTGCACCCTAATGTCACCTCCCTGCACCTCAATGCCACCTCCCTCCACCCCAGTGTCACCTCCCTGCACCCCAGAGCTGCCTCCCATGCACCAATGTCACCTCCCTGCACCCCAGTGTCACCTCCCTGCACCCCAATGTCACCTCCCTGCACCTCAATGCCACCTCCCTGCACCCCAATGCCACCTCCCTGCACCCCAATGTCACCTCCCTGCACCCCAATGCCACCTCCCTGCACCCCAGTGCCACCTCCCTGCACCCCAATGTCACCTCCCTGCACCTCAATGCCACCTCCCTGCACCTCAATGCCACTTCCCTCCACCCCAGTGTCACCTCCCTGCACCCCAATGCCACCTCCCTGCACCCCAGTGCCACGTCTCCAAGTCCCAGTGTCACCTCCCTGCACCCCAATGCCACCTCTCTGCACCCCAATGCCACCTCTCTGCACCCCAATGTCACCTCCCTGCACCCCAGTGCCATGTCTCCAAGTCCCAGTGTCACCTCCCTGCACCCCAATGCCACCGCCCTGCACCCCAATGCCACCTCTCTGCACCCCAGTGTCACCTCTCTGCACCCCAGTGTCACCTCCCTGCACCCCAGTGCCACATATCCAAGTCCCAGTGTCACCTCCCTGGTCCCCAGTGCCACCTCTCTGCACCCCAGTGCCACGGCTCCAAGTCCCAGTGTCACCTCCCTGGTCCCCAGTGTCACCTCCCTGGTCCCCAGTGTCACCTCCCTGCACCCCAGTGCCACGTCTCCAAGTCCCAGTGTCACCTCCCTGCACCCCAATGCCACCTCTCTGCACCCCAGTGCCACCTCTCCAAGTCCCAGTGTCACCTCCCTGCACCCCAATGCCACCTCCCTGCACCTCAATGCCACCTCCCTGGTCCCCAGTGTCACCTCCCTGCACCCCAATGCCACCCCCTGCCCCAGCCCCCCCCCCGTGCCCCTTTCCCAAGTGCCCCCTCCCGCAGAGGCCCCCATGGAGCCGGAGCCCCCGACCCTGGACTACAACGAGCAGCTGGAGCGGGAGGACTACGAGGACTGTACGTAGAGGAGGGGTCCCGCTGCGGGGACGGGTCCCCCCCGGCACCCCCAGTCAGTGTCACCCCGCGCTGTCCCCAGTCGAGTACATCCGGCGGCAGCAGAAGCCCCGCAAGCCCCCTGGCAGGAAGAGCCCGCAGAGGGTCTGGCCCCAGCCCGAGGAGCCACGTGAGTGGGGGGAGCAGGGCAGGATAAGGGGGGTGACAAAGGGGGTGGCAGCCTCGGGGGAGGACGGTGCCCAGGCTTGGGCACCAAGGGGAGCATCGCTTCGGGGCAGCTTGGAGCCGGGGTGGGCACGGGGACCCCATGGGGGTGTGGGGACCTGTGGGGATGTAGAGGGGGGGACCTGTGGAGATATAAAAGGGGGGGTCCTGTGGGGATGTGGGGACCCTACAGGGACATGGGGTCCTTGCAGGGATCCCACAGAAACATGGGGGACCCCACAGAGCCATTGGGACCCTATAGAGGCGCCCTACAGGGACACTGTAGAGGTGTGGGGACCCCATAGAGGAACAAGGGGTCCCATGAGTTCCCTTTTACCCTCCCCAGCGACACCGGCAGAGACCCCCCCAGCGCCTCCCCCACCGCCCGTCCTGGTGACCGAAGGGGACTACGATGAAGGCTTCTTGCCACCTGACTACGATGATTGTGAGTGACACACGGGGCACCCCAGAACCCCATCCCTGTCCCCATGGGCCCCACAGGCCCTCCTGTGCCCCAAAGGCGTGTCCCAGCCCCCCCCCCCCCCTTTGCACCCACAGTTTCCTATGGGCTGCCCCCACCGAAGCCCGGGAAAACCCCAGACAAAGGGGACGAGATGGAGACGGACGAGGAGAAACTCAAACCCTGTGAGAGATGGGCAGGGGCTGGGTCCTGGGGTGGGTGACATGGCCCTATGGTGGGTGACATGGCCCTATGGTGGGTGACATGGCCCTATGGTGGGTGACATATCCCTATGGTGGGTGACACGTCCCTATGGTGGGTGACATGTCCCTATGGTGGGTGACATGGCCCTATGGTGGGTGACATGGCCCTATGGTGGGTAACACGGCCCTATGGTGGGTGACATGGCCCTATGGTGGGTGACACGGCCCTATGGTGGGTGACATGTCCCTGTGATGGGTGACATGGCCCTATGGGGGGTGACATATCCCTATGGTGGGTGACATGTCCCTATGGTGGGTGACATCGCCCTATGGTGGGTGACACAGCCCTATGGTGGGTGACATGGCCCTATGGTGGGTGACATCGCCCTATGGTGGGTGACATATCCCTATGGTGGGTGACACGGCCCTATGGTGGGTGACATGTCCCTGTGATGGGTGACATGGCCCTATGGGGGGTGACATATCCCTATGGTGGGTGACATGTCCCTATGGTGGGTGACATCGCCCTATGGTGGGTGACACAGCCCTATGGTGGGTGACATGGCCCTATGGTGGGTGACATCGCCCTATGGTGGGTGACATATCCCTATGGTGGGTGACATGGCCCTATGGTGGGTGACATCGCCCTATGGTGGGTGACATATCCCTATGGTGGGTGACATATCCCTATGGTGGGTAACACAGCCCTATGGTCGGTGACATGTCTCAGTTGTGGGTGACATGGCCCTATGGTGGGTGACATGGCCCTGTGATGGGTGACATGTCCCTATGGTGGGTGACATGTCCCTATGGTGGGTGACATGGCCCTAGGATGGGTGACATGTCCCTATGGTGGGTGACATGGCCCTATGGTGGGTGACATGTCCCTATGGTGGTTGACATGGCCCTGTGATGGGTGACATGGCCCTGTGATGGGTGACATGGCCCTATGGTGGGTGACATATCCCTATGGTGGGTGACATGTCCCTATGGTGGGTGACATGGCCCTGTGATGGGTGCCTCATCTCCAGTAGGGAAGCCCAAGAAAGGCAGCAGCAGCAAGGAGGAGGAGGAGGACCCCTGGGCAGAGGAGAAGGGCCGGGACCGCAAAGGTGGGTGCTCCTGTCCCTGTCCCTGTCCCCGTCCCCTCGCCCCCCTCTCCCTCCCAGGCTCTGCCCCCACCACCGTGCCCCTTTTCCAGGGAAACCCAAAAAGCCAGGCGGGAAGAAGTGGGAGCCAGACGAGGACGAATGGGAGCCTCCGGAGGAGAAGACGAGTGAGTGCCCCTGCTCCATGGGGCAGCAGTCACCCCGCTGTGGGGCCATGTCCGTCACCCCCCCTTGTCCCCAGGCTGCCCCCCCATTGGGCTGGAGTCCCACCGCATCGAGGATGACCAGCTCCTGGCCTCATCCATGCTGCGCCACGGACTGGGTGCTCAGCGCGGGCGCCTCAACATGCAGGTGAGGGGCACCCATCCTGCCTCCTCCCCCCCCCCCCCCCCAAAGCCAGGGGACCCCCGGACGTGTCATAGAACCCCAGCCTGGTTTGGGTTGGAAGGGACCCTAAAGCTCCTCCAGCTCCAGCGGCTGCCACGGGCAGGGACCCCTTCCATAGAGCAGCTTGCTCCAAGCCCCTGTGTCCAACCTGGCCTTGAGCACTGCCAGGGATGGGGCAGCCACAGCTTCTCTGGGCACCCTGTGCCAGCGCCTCAGCACCCTCACATAAATCACTTCTTCCTTATCTCCAACCTAAATCCCTCCCGTTTCAGTCTGAACCCATCACCCCTTGTCCCATCCCTACAGTCCCTGATGAAGAGCCCCTCTCCTGCATCCTTGCAGCCCCCTTCACACACTGGAAGCTGCTCTGAGGTCTCCACGCAGCTTCTCTTCTCCAGCCCCAACGTTCTCAGCCTGGCTCCATTCGGGAGCTGCTCCAGCCCCTGAGCATCCTCGTGGCCTCCTCTGGACTTGCTCCAGCAGCTCCATGTCCTGATGCTGGTGACGGTGCACCCGGGGGGGTTCCGGGTTCCCCGCTCATCACCACCAAGTGATGTTCAATGTCCCACTCGCTGTCCCCACTGCAGGCGGGCCCCAACGAGGACGATTTCTTCGACGGGGCTTGGTGCGCCGAGGACGACAGCCGGGCGCACTGGCTCGAGGTGGACACGCGCCGCACCACCAAGTTCACCGGCGTCATCACCCAGGGACGTGACTCCCAGATCCAGTACGGGAGCAGGGGCTGGGTTTGGGGACATGGGGTGGGGGGAGCGGATGGGAACCCCCCTCCCAACCTGTCCCCTTCCTCCCGCAGCGAGGACTTTGTCACCAGTTTCTATGTGGGCTTCAGCAACGACAGCCAGAACTGGGTGATGTACACCAATGGCTACGAGGAGATGGTAGGCACCCCAAAAGTGGTTGGGGGGGGACAATGGGGACCCTTTGCCCCCAGTTTGGCTACGTCTTCCCCCCTTCCCCATGGCAGAAGTTCTATGGTAACGTGGACAAGGACACGCCGGTGCTGACCACGTTCCCCGACCCCATGGTGGCCCGTTACATTCGCATCTACCCCCAGACATGGAACGGGAGCCTCTGCCTGCGCCTCGAGGTCCTGGGCTGCCCCCTCTCCAGTAAGAGCCGCCCCAAGGAGGGTTGGGGGGCACGCGGAGGGGGGTGGCATCTCTTCAGTGTCCATCACCGCCTCCCTGTCCCCTCCACAGCCGTCAGCAGCTACTACAGCCAACAGAACGAGGTGACCTCCACCGACAACCTGGACTTCCGCCACCACTCCTACAAGGACATGAGGCAGGTGAGCACCTCCCTGGGGTGGGATCCTCCATGGGGCAGGATCCTCCACAGAGGGTGGGCTCAGCCCCCCAGCACTACCCCATCTCCCCCCCCCTCCTTGTGCCCGCAGCTGATGAAGGTGGTCAATGAGGAGTGTCCCAGCATCACCCGCATCTACAACATCGGCAAGAGCTCGCGTGGGCTGAAGATCTACGCCATGGAGATCTCGGACAACCCGGGCGAGCACGAGACCGGTGAGGCAGGAAGGTTCTGGAAGGAACCCGGAGCAGGCAGGGGTGCAGGCATCACCCTGAGCCTGTGCCCTGCCCACAGGTGAGCCCGAGTTCAGGTACACAGCCGGGCTCCATGGGAATGAGGTGCTGGGCCGGGAGCTGCTGCTCCTGCTCATGCAGTTCCTGTGCAAGGAATTCCAGGATGGCAACCCCCGGGTGCGGAGCCTGGTCACCGAAACCCGCATCCACCTCGTGCCCTCCCTCAACCCTGATGGCTACGAGCTGGCCCGCGAGGCGGTGAGGGCATGGCAGGGATGGGGCAGTGGATGCGGGTGGTGGATGGCGTCGTGGTTTAAGTGCTGAAGCCAGGACAGATGGAGATGATGGGATGTGGGTGGTGGATGCAGGTGATAGATGCAGGTGGTGGGATGCGGGCGATGGATGGAGGTGGTGGGATGCAGGCGATGGATGCAGGTGGTGGATGCAGGTGGTGGATGCAGGTGTGGATGCAGGTGGTGGATTCAGGTGTGGATGCAGGTGGTGGATTCAGGTGTGGATGCAGGTGGTGGATGCAGGTGGTGGATTCAGGTGTGGATGCAGGTGGTGGGTTCAGGTGTGGATGCAGGTGTGGATGCAGGTGGTGGATTCAGGTGTGGATGCAGGTGGTGGATGCAGGTGTGGATGCAGGTGGCGGGATGCAGGTGGTGGATGCAGGTGTGGATGCAGGTGGCGGGATGCAGGTGGTGGATTCAGGTGTGGATGCAGGTGGTGGATGCAGGTGGTGGATGCAGGGGGTGGATGCAGGTGGTGGATGCAGGTGGTGGGTGCAGGTGGTGGCTGCAGGTGGTGGGTGCAGGTGGTGGATGCAGGTGGTTGGATGCAAGTGGTGGATACAGGTGGTGGATTCAGGTGGTGGATGCAAGTGGTGGATGCAGATGGTTGGATGCAGGTGGAGGGATGCACCCTCCAGCTCACTGCTGCCCCGGGCTACTGCAGGGCTCTGAACTGGGCAACTGGGCTCTGGGCCACTGGACAGAGGAGGGCTACGACCTCTTTGAGAACTTCCCTGACTTGGCTTCAGCTCTGTGGGCAGCTGAGGACAGGAAGCTGGTACCTCACAAGTTCCCCAACCACCACATCCCCATCCCTGAGCACTACTTGGCTGAGGATGCCACGGTGAGCTGCAGAATAGGGCATGGTGGTGGGGATGTGACGGGGCAGTGAAGGGGAGGTGATGGGGAGGCAATGGGAAGGTGATGGGGAGGTGAAGGGGAGGTGATGGAGCAGTGAAGGGAAGGTGATGGAGCAGTGAAGGGGAAGTGAAGGGACAGTGAAGGGGAGGTGATGGGGCAGTGAAGGGGAGGTGATGGAGCAGTGAAGGGGAGATGATGGGGCAGTGAAGGGGAGACGATGGGGCAGTGAAGGGGAGGTGATGGAGCAGTGAAGGGGAGGTGATGGGGCAGTGAAGGGCAGGTGATGGGGCGATCATGGGGAGGTGATGAGGCAGTGAAGGGCAGGTGATGGGGAGGCGATGGGAAGGTGATGGGGCAGTGAAGGGCAGGTGATGGGGAGGCGATGGGAAGGTGATGGGGCAGTGAAGGGGAGGTGATGGGGCAGTGAAGGGAAGGTGATGGGGCAGTGAAGGGAAGGTGATGGGGCAGTGAAGGGGAGGTGATGGGGCAGTGAAGGGCAGATGATGGGGCAGTGAAGGGCAGGTGATGGGGCAGTGAAGGGGAGGTGATGGGGCAGTGAAGGGCAGGTGATGGGGCAGTGAAGGGGAGATGATGGGGCAGTGAAGGGGAGACGATGGGGCAGTGAAGGGGAGGTGATGGAGCAGTGAAGGGGAGGTGATGGGGCAGTGAAGGGCAGGTGATGGAGCAGTGAAGGGGAGATGATGGGGCAGTGAAGGGGAGACGATGGGGCAGTGAAGGGGAGGTGATGGAGCAGTGAAGGGGAGACGATGGGGCAGTGAAGGGGAGACGATGGGGCAGTGAAGGGGAGGTGATGGAGCAGTGAAGGGCAGGTGATGGAGCAGTGAAGGGGAGGTGATGGGGCAGTGAAGGGGAGACGATGGGGCAGTGAAGGGGAGGTGATGGAGCAGTGAAGGGGAGATGATGGGGCAGTGAAGGGGAGACGATGGGGCAGTGAAGGGGAGGTGATGGAGCAGTGAAGGGGAGGTGATGGAGCAGTGAAGGGGAGGTGATGGGGCAGTGAAGGGCAGGTGATGGGGCGATCATGGGGAGGTGATGAGGCAGTGAAGGGCAGGTGATGGGGAGGCGATGGGAAGGTGATGGGGCAGTGAAGGGCAGGTGATGGGGAGGCGATGGGAAGGTGATGGGGCAGTGAAGGGGAGGTGATGGGGCAGTGAAGGGAAGGTGATGGGGCAGTGAAGGGAAGGTGATGGGGCAGTGAAGGGGAGGTGATGGGGCAGTGAAGGGCAGATGATGGGGCAGTGAAGGGCAGGTGATGGGGCAGTGAAGGGGAGGTGATGGGGCAGTGAAGGGCAGGTGATGGGGCAGTGAAGGGGAGGTGATGGAGCAGTGAAGGGCAGGTGATGGGGCAGTGAAGGGGAGGTGATGGGGCAGTGAAGGGGAGGTGATGGGGCAGTGAAGGGGAGGTGATGGGGCAGTGAAGGGCAGGTGATGGGGAGGCGATGGGAAGGTGATGGGGCAGTGAAGGGCAGGTGATGGGGCAGTGAAGGGCAGGTGATGGGGCAGTGAAGGGCAGGTGATGGGGCAGTGAAGGGCAGGTGATGGGGCAGTGAAGGGCAGGTGATGGGGCAGTGAAGGGGAGGTGATGGGGCAGTGAAGGGCAGGTGATGGGGCAATCATGTGGAGGTGATGTCTCACACCACCTGCCCCCTCCGGCAGGTAGCGGTGGAGACGCGGGCTGTCATGGCGTGGATGGACAAGAACCCCTTTGTGCTGGGAGCTAACCTGCAGGGCGGGGAGAAGCTGGTGTCCTATCCCTTCGACGCAGCCCGTCCTGTCAGTGAGACCCCAGCGGCCGCCCCGCGCCCGCCGGATGAGTATGAGGACGAGAACCCGGAGCTGCAGGAGACCCCCGACCACGCCATCTTCCGCTGGCTCGCCATCTCCTACGCCTCGGCCCATCTCACCATGAGCGAGACCTTCCGCGGCGGCTGCCACACGCAGGACATGACCAATGCCATGGGCATCGTGCAGGGCGCCAAGTGGCACCCCCGGGCAGGCAGTAAGTGGGTGCCACGGTGCGCGGCACCAGCTTGGCCACCACGTGGAGGTGCGAGCAAGCAGCTGGGTGGGTGCTTGGCCGTTTGTCTTGCAGGCATGAATGACTTCAGTTACCTGCACACCAACTGCCTGGAGCTCTCCATCTACCTGGGCTGCGACAAGTTCCCCCATGAGAGCGAGCTGCAGCAGGAGTGGGAGAACAACAAGGAGTCTCTGCTCACCTTCATGGAGCAGGTAAGCGCTGGATGCGCCAGGCAGGGAGCGGGCAGGGCCCTGCCTGCCCCACACAGCTCCTCTCATCCCCCTTCCTGCCCCAGGTCCATCGGGGCATCAAGGGCTTGGTAACGGACCAGCAGGGAGAACCCATTGCCAACGCCACCATTGTCGTGGGGGGCATCAACCACAACATCAGGACAGGTAGGGCGCGGGGCAGGGTGTGGGGCAGGGCGCTGCTAGCATTGTGCAACCAGCTTCACACGCCGCCGCGTCCCCTCGCTGCCTGCAGCCAGCGGTGGGGATTACTGGCGCATCCTGAACCCCGGTGAGTACCGCGTCTCGGCCCGCGCCGAGGGCTACAACCCCAGCGTCAAGACCTGCAGCGTCCTCTATGACATCGGGGCCACCCAATGCAACTTCGTGCTGTCCCGCTCCAACTGGAAGCGCATCCGGGAGATCATGGCCATGAACGGGAACCGGCCCATCCGCCGCATCGTGCCCGGCCGCCCCATGACGCCCCGCGAGCGCCTGCGCCTGCAGATGCGGCTCCGGCACCGCATGCGTCTACGGCAGCAGATGAGGCTCCGGAGGCTCAATGCCACCACTGCTGCCAGCAGCCCCACGGCCCCTGCGCCCACCACGGCCATGCACATCTCCTTCAGCAGCACAGCCTATGTGCCCTGGAGCCAAGAGCCACCCACAGCCGGCACCTGGGAGATGGAGACCGAAACAGAGGTGGTCACCGAGGTGGTGACCGAGACGGAGACCTGGGAGCTGGGCACAGGGACGGTGCAGCCCTTCACCACGGCCGAGACCTACACCGTGAACTTTGGTGACTAGGGGCGCTTGTCCCCTCGTTCCTGCCTCAGCCAGGGCCGGACACTCGCCGCAGGCTCCGGCATCGCTTCCAAAATCTCCTCGAGCCCAGCAGCCCGCTCCGGGTGGGCTCCAGCTCCTCACCCGTGCTGCTTCCTAGGGCTGTGCTGCTGCTCGCCCCAAGGCTGGGTGGCTGCAGGGTGTCCCCCGTGCCGCTCTCCAGGGCCAGCACCAAGAGATGCGCTGCCCCATCCCTGAGACATGGGATGGGGTGAAGCAGTACACAGCCCTCACCCCATCCCATCCTGGTGGCGTTGGCAGGGGTGGTCCCGCTCTCCAGGGCAGGGCCCGACGGAGGCAGGCGCAGCCCCACTCCCCTCCACACAGTTTTTTGTTACACAAATAAATCAAGTTATATTGGTAAGAGAATCTCTCCTTTGCAGCCAGCAGCTCCGTGCCAGCGCTCCCAGGAGGACAGCCGGGAATGACACAAAGGTGGTAGGCGCTGGTATGCTCTGAGGGGTTTATTGAGTCCATGCCTGCTCCGTCAGTGCTTGACGTCCATGTCCCCATCATCGTCCTCAGCCCCAAAGCCAGAGAAGGAGATGGGCTGGCAGCTGAGATCGCGCAGGTTGATGAGGCAGGCGGTCTGCGTGGTGCTGAAGGTGGGCACTGTCACCAGCAGGACCTGCTGCCCTTTCTCCCCTGCAGACACAGGCGGATGAGCCCCCACTCACACCCTGGCACAGGGTTGAGGGTGCTGCAGGCGCTGGACTCACCTGTGAGCAGCTTGGACTGGAAGCGGGGAGCGTTGCCACAGAAGTAGACGTGTGGGCACTCGGTGATGATGAACGGGTCCAAGTTGTAGAAGGGGTAGCAGCCTGGGAGGGATGGAAAGCAGGGGGTTAACTTGCACCCTCACAGCAACACCTGCCCGGCTCAGCTGCCAGCAGCCCTTGCCTCACCCAGCGTGTCCGGCGCTGTGGGGCTGATGTGTCCTGCCAGCAGCGTCCATTCCAGGATTTCCAGGTAGTCGTCCATGCTGCTGTACTTGAAGATGTCACTGACGTTTTGACCCGATGTCCCCAAAAACCTGCATTTTGGAGGTAGAAAGGGGAGGTTCACCCGGCTGTACCTGCCACGACTCAGCCCACGATCCCAGAGCTGCTCGCAGGCTGGCACAGGAGGTTTTACCTGACGCCGTCCACATCGGCCTGGTAGGGGTTGGTGACCAGGCGCAGCGTGGCGTAGGCGCTGGAGAGGGGCAGCATGCAGTGGTGCAGCGGCTGCTGCGGCAGCATGTAGTTGGTGGGGTCAAACTCACCGGGCATCACGTCCACAGGCACTGAGCTCTGTGGGGATCGACAGGGATAAACCAAACTCTGAAGGGGCTGGGAGCAGCTGGAGCTGCTGCCGGCTCTGCCCTGCTCCCCCATTTGGCTCCTGCTGCATCCCACAGGAAGCCTCTCTTGGCTTCACCACACAGACCAGATGCCGGGATCCGGGCCGGGCGCTGCTTTCCCGTTCGGCACCACATGGACTGCTCAAAGGGAACGTGTGGCTGGGGAAGGGGGCCCCCTGAGCCCCTGGGCTGCTGGCAGAGCACCATTCCCTGTTTTGGGAGCCAGGCACCCTCCCCCAGCAGGTCCTGATTCCCTGGCCAGCCCCATCCTGCTCCACATGCTCACACAAAGCTGCAGCAGGATCTCATCCAGCATCTTCATGGATTCCACACTTGCTGCCTGCGTCTTCTTGGTCAAGTACTTGGCCTGGGTCGGGGGAGAGACAGTGAGGAAAGGACCCTGTCCCCTCGCTGGTCCCTCCCTGCCCAGCACCTGTCCCCATTGTACCTTGTTGAGGGTGTCCCGGCTCTGGGTGTTCTGGCTCAGCATGTTCCCAGCCAGGATGACACGGGAGATGTGTGCAGCGCAGCTCTGCTGGCCCTCAGCACCCAACTGCCCCGTGACCACATCCAGCAGCAGTTGGGTGCTCAGCAGGGACTCACCACTGCCACTGCCCAGCCCCAGCCCCGATGCCAGCAGCACGAACCTGCACGAGTACAGGCAGCACCTGTGATCCCTGAGTACACCCAGCCCTGCCCGCACCCAGCCCTGCCTGCACCCACCCTGCCTGCAATGGGGTGCTTCAGAGAGCTGGAGTAGGATCATGAGCCCCCATACGTGGTCTCTTGGCACAAGGCTCCTACTCCATCAGGCCCAGGGGACAGCGGGGACACAGTGCCAGCCCCTCCTGTCCCTGCGCTCACCGGTCGGAGCTGGGCCCGTTACGGGGCAGCGCTGGGGGCAGGCTGGCGAAGCAGTGATCCTCCACCAGGAACTTCCCGTTGTCCTGCTCGTAGCCGTACACAGCCAAGATGGTCCCTATGGCACAGAGTGGATGGTCACCCCTAGCCCGGGCCCCGAGGTGGCTGCCAGTGAGGGTCTGTTGTCCCCTACCTGTCACCAGCTTCTGCACGTCGACAGCTCCTTCCAGCTTGATCCGCTGCAGCTCATCCTCCAGGATCAGCTCGTCGGAGGGGTCAATGTACTTGGGCAGGGGTGGCTGTGGCACCAGGTTGTACTGGGGGAGACACACACAGGGGAAGCTGTGACAGCCTCAGCGATGGCAAAGAGCCCTTCCACATCCCAGCCAAACTCTGCTCATGGAAACCAGCCCTGGTGCTGCTCCAGCACTCAGAGGGGCTGCTTTCACCTAACGATTCCCACAGTGCCCAGCAAAGCCTGGGAGAAGAGGAACTGGGACATGGAGCAATGGCTCACATCTGGAAATGTGTTTGCAGTCACCACCCTGCATATCCCAACTCTCGGGCTTCAAACTTCCCAATGTGCTCCCCATGAGCCGGCCCCGAGGATGGAAAAGCTTCCCTGGACACCCCCCACATCCTCACCCTCCAGAACAGGGAAAAGGGGGTTGCTCTGCTAATCCCACTGGATCCAAATACTCCAAGGGCAGGAAAAGCAATGCCAAGCTGGCAGCAAGGGGTGGCACTAAGAGTGATGGGGTGGGCACAGAGATTATTATCCATCAGCTCCCCAGGTTGAAGCCCTGGCAGCTCCCACTTGCTGGGCCACAGCAAGCATGAGGGAAGCGACGGGAAGGCGGCTGAGGTCCTGGTGTGTGTTGGCACATTCTCCGGAGGAGAAGGAGGAATGTTCCCTCCTTACCTCCTCGCTGATCTCCTGCAGGATGGAGGGCTGCAGCTGCATGGCCTTGAAGAGCGTCCCCACCACGCAGCACTTCTCTCCTGCCTGCAGCTCGCAGAGCTTCCTCAGTGCAATGTCATCCCCTGCGGAGAGAACCGGGGCTCAGGCACGCGACGTGAGGCAGTGAGGGAACGGGGGGAAGGCTCCCACTCATCCTCAAGGCACAGAGCTCAGCTCACACGTGTGGGCCAGATGGGGCCAGCAGAGCACAACCAAGAGGCAGCACTGGTGGAGGGGAAGCTGGGCCATGCCCAGCAATTCCCAGGAAAGGAGGGAGCATGGAATGGGGACTGGTGTGCTGGGCACACAGCTGGTGCTCTTGCCCCTGGGCATGCAGGGCTGGTGCTGCTGCTCTCCACCAGGAGATGACACAAACATCCCACTTGGGTTGAACAGGCAGGAGAGATCATTTCCCCCTGTCAGGAACGGATCCTCCACCCACGATCTCCATCACAGCCAGCAACATTTGGGGAGATCCTAATGTGAAGGCAGTGGCAGGAAAGGCACAAATGGGATCCCCAGAGGAAACCAGGCCAGGAACCAATCTGTGCCTCAGCAGCACAGCCCCAGCACTCCATCACCTCTGCAGGCAGAACCCACATCTCCCCCACCACAAGCTGAGCCCCATCCTGTACGTGTCTGTAGGACTTTTATCTCCTGCTGTTTAAACCAGCCCGTGAAGCCCATCCATGCCTCCATCCATGCCTCCACCTCCACCCTGCAGCGAGCAGGACTGGCTGCCAGGCGCTGCCGCTCTCCTCTCCCAGAACAACACTGCCAGATCCCGCTCTGTGCCGGCTCCTCCAGCCTTGCTATGTGCCGGGGGGGTGACATTTACCCCCCCAAAACCTCTCCCTTTGCTCATCACGCGCCTGCTGAATGTGACTCCCGTCCATGGGAAGGGCCCTGCTGGGCTCACAGGCAGCCGGGGCTCAGCAGAGCTGGAAACACAAGTTCATCCATCCCAGGAATGCAAACACTCGGCGTCAGGAAAAACAATCCGGGGTTGGTTTCTTATTCTTGGCTCTCCCCCCCAGCTCAGGGGGAGGGGGCTGCACTCTGCAGACACAGACCCAGAAATCCCATCCCATGACTCCACACGTGGAGCTTTAGGAAACCGCTGGTTCCCGTCACCGCAGCCCAATCCAGCTCTGTGGAAGCGGCGCAGCCTCAGCTCCACACAGCCCAGGGGCTGGGGAGAGGAAGGAAAACAAGCGGCCAGCCCAAAAAGCTCCTTAGAAGGGCAAAACCGAGAACTCGGCTGGGCCAGGAAGGTGGAATTCAATCATGGGCTTTACCACGCCAGAGGAGCCGTGGTTTCAGGAATGCTGGAACACTGCCTAGCAGGGAAAACATTCCCAGGAACACGTGTGGGGTATTCGACCCTCAAACGTGTGTGTAAGGTGAGGAAACCAGAGGGGCTGTGTGAGCCTGAGGGACCTGGGGAATTGGGACCATGTGAACACCATGGACTTCAACAAGGCCATGGGCAGGGTCCTGTCCCCAGCACAAGCCCAGGCTGGGGGCGACTGGATGGAGCAGGCTGAGGAGAAGGACTTGGGGGTGTTGGATGAGAAGCTCCCCATGGCCTGGCTTCAGTGAGTGCTTCAGACCAGAACCTCCCCGTGTGCTGGGCTGCAACGGCAGAGTGTGAGCAGCAGCTGAGGGAGGGGATCCTGCCCCTCTGCTGAGCTCTAGGGAGATGCCCCCCCCAGCCCTGATCCAGCTCTGGGGCAGCAGCACAAGAGGAACATGGAGCTGTTGGAGGGAGGCCAGAGGAGGCCACAGAGCTGCTGCGAGGGCTGGAGCAGCTCTGCTCTGGAGCCAGGCTGAGAGAGCTGGGCTGGGGCAGCCTGGAGAAGAGAAGGCTCCTGAAGGGGAGACCTGAGAGCAGCTCCAGTGCCTAAAGGGGCTGCAGGAAAGCTGGAGAGGGGCCTGGGACAAGGGATGGAGGGACAGGCCAAGGGGAATGGCTTTAACCTGCCCGAGGGGAGACTGAGCTGAGCTCTTAGGCAGAAGCTCTTCCCTGTGAAGGTGCTGAGGCGCTGGCACAGGGTGCCCAGAGAAGCTGTGGCTGCCCCATCCCTGGCAGTGCTCAAGGCCAGGTTGGACACAGGGGCTTGGAGCAAGCTGCTCCAGTGGAAGGGGTCCCTGCCCGTGGCAGGGGTTGGAGCTGGGTGAGCTTTAAGGTCCCTTCCAGCCCAACCCAGTCTGATTCTACGAAGCTCCCAGTGCCCTGGCTGTGGGGCTCTGTCCTCCTGCCCCACAGACGGGGTTTCTCCACTCACCCCACTTGCTCCGCGCGCGCTCCTGCAGGATGGGCCGCATGCGGGCCAGGCGCACGGCGTAGATGTGAGCGTACTGGTGCCCGAAGCTGCGCTCGCCCAGGCGGAAGTTCTGCGACTGATCCGTGTACTCCGACAGCGGCACCCGCGCGAACTTGGGGGGCTCGGCCGAGGGGGGGCTCAGCAGCCCCTGCGCCGTGGGGGCCGCCCGCTCCGAGAACATGGTGGGTGCTGGGGGGGCAGGGACTGGGAAAGAGAACGGGAACACTCAGGATACAGGCACCTTTCCGGACCCCAAAACACGTCGCGCGCCCCGCAAAAATACTGCCCTGGACCCCCAAAACAGCCCCGGACCCCCCGAAACACTGCTTTGGACCCCCTGAAACAACCCCGGATCCCCCAAACAACCACCAGACCCTCCAAAATACTGCTTTGGACCCCAAAAATAACCCAGGACCCCCCCAAACACTGCTTTGGACCCCCTGAAACAACCCCGGACCCCCCAAACAACCCCGGACCCTCCAAAACACTGCTTTGGACCCCAAAAACAACCCAGGACCCCCCCAAACACTGCTTTGGACCCCCTGAAACAACCCTGGATCCCCCAAACAACCTCGGACCCTCCAAAACACTGCTTTGGACCTCCCAAAACAACCCCAGATCCCCAAAACACGGCCCCGGACCCCAAAAACAACCCTGGGCCCCCCAAAACACTGCCCTGGACCCACAAAACAACCCCGCCCCCACCAAAACACTGCTCCGGACACCCCAGAACAACCTAGGACCCCCAAACAGTGTCCCGGACTCCCGAAACAACCCCGGACACCCCCCAACACTGTCCCGGATCCCCCAAAACAACCCAGGACCCCGCAAAAAAACCCGGACCCCCTAAAACAAACCCAGACCCCCCCAAACACTGCCCCGGATCCCCCAAAACAACCCCGGACCCCCCCAGACAACCCCGGACCCCCCCCCAAAACAACCCCGGACCCCCCTAAACAGCCCCGGATCCCCCAAAACAACCCCGGACCCCCCCAAACAACCCCGCCCCCCCCCAAAACCACCCCGGACCCCCCTAAACAGCCCCGGACCCCCCGAAACAACCCCGGACCCCCCCAAACAACCCCGGACCCCCCCAAAACAACCCCGGACCCCCCAAACTCTGCCCTGGAACCCCCAACCATCCCCCCGGCACCGGGACCTCCCCCGAGCCCTCTCAAGCACCAGGACCCCACAGAGCCCCCCCCCCGGTACCCCTGTTCTCACGTTCCCCGGAGCCCAGGTCACGTACGGGTCAGAGGTCAGGGGTCAGAGGTCGCGGTCCCGGTATCACGGACCCGCCATGAGGGGGTTGTGGGGGGTGGGGAAAGGGAAAAGGCGCGAACGGCGGCGCCACCGGCGGAAGTGGCGTAGCCGCGGAGCGGAAGTTGCGTCAAGGCAGCGGGGTCGCCGTGGCAACCGCTGGAGGCGTTACCATGGGAACGCGAGGGCCGCGGGGGGGGGGGGGTACCGGGATCCAGAGGGCCCCATCGCCATGGGGGTGCATGAGAGGCACTTGGGGGTCCCGTGCCCCCAGGAGGGGGTGCCCCTCCCTGCACTGGGGACATGGCAGCGCCCTGGGGACACCAGGAGGGCTCTGGGGGTGCGGAGCTGATCCCTCCCCGGGGACACTGCAGAGGGATGGATGGGGGTGCTCAGAGGGACCCCAAGGGGTGCCCCATCGCTGGGGGTCACCTGTGTGCCCCTCTGTGTGGGGTGGGCTGGGACCTGCTGGGTTTTGGGGGGCTGGGGGTGGGATTTAGCCCTTGGTGGGGTCAGTGCTGCAAGGGGGTGTTTGGGTGCCCCCCCCCCCCGTCTTTAATGTGGGGGGGATCCCCAAAACTCAGTGCCTCTGGCACAGCTCTGGTGCACCCCAGTTGGTCTCTGCACCTTGGGGGCCCCTGTTCTCCATCCCAAATGCCCCCCAGTGCCCTCAACCATCTCCTTGTCTCCCAGCCAAGCCACCTGGGGGGGTCTCCCCAGAGCTGGGGGAGGACGCAGGGGGCTGGGAAGGCACAAGAGGACCTTCAGTATCCCCACACGTGTGGGGCAGCCCCATGGTAGGGGAGACGAGGAGCTGAAGCAGCCCCGGAGGAGAAGTCCATGCAAACCCCGTTTATTGGGGAGCTGCCTCCACCAGTGGCAAATCCCGCGTCCGTGTGTGCTCCACGCAGAGCTGTGAGCGGGACCAGCGGCCTCCCACCCCCTCCATCATCATCATCATCATCATCATCATCATCATCATCATCATCATCCTCATGCTGCTGCTGCCCGAGTCCTCTCTCACTGCCCCATCATGCAGGCCATCTTGCAGGCGACGGCGGAGATGAGCGCGGCCCCGCGCCCGCTGCCCTCCTCCGACTGGATGAAGGTGATGTCGCAGCCGGGCGTCAGCTGCCGCACCGTGGCATGGAACCGGTCCTTGAAGCTGCCGGAGCAGGGAAAACCACGGGATCAAAGGCAGGACAAGGAAGGGGACGGCGGCGGGAGGGAGGCTCCCGGGAATCCTCACCTGGGATGGAGCTTGTAGACGGAGCCGTCGACACCGACGGTGATCTTGAGGGTGTCCTGGCTGCGGCTCTCCCGCATGCGGTTGATGACCCCGGCCAGCCCGGCCGAGCACATCTGTGCCGCGCGCGTGGACACGCTCTCGCACACCATGCGCACGATGTCGCAGTCCGTCCTCGAGGGCAGCAGCTCGAAGGAGGTCAGGATGTTGTAGATCTGCTTGCGGTCATCTGAGTCGCTGCGGCGGGGACGGAGGGGTCACCCAAGGGAGGGGGAGCTGCTGGGACCCCGTGTGGGGCTGGTTTGGGGGGGCTGCCCCTTGCCATACCTCTCGATCTGGGACATGAAGCGGGTCTCGAAGGTCCCGCGGGTCTTGAGCTTCTCAGAGGCTTCCCCGTTGAAGAGCAGGTTCTCATCCACCAGCTTCAGCAGCACCAACCGCACGATCTCCCCCATGTACTTCCCCCCGATGATCTTCTCATAGCTGGGAAGGGGGTCACAGGCTGTCAGGGTGGGATGTGGGGGACAATGTCCCTTGGCGCACCCCCCCTTTGCCAGCATGAAGGACCCAGCTTCAGGAGTGCCTGTGATGAGTTGCTCCGGCATCAGCCGAGCCCAGGGCCTGGGGAAGGAGCAGGGCGGGCACCAGGGATGGGGGACACCCAGAGGAATGGGATCTGTCCTATTCCTTACAGTTGCTGACCGGGGTTAAGTGAGGTCTCATCCACCACGCGGTCGTACTCCAGCAGGAACTCGTCCAGCTCCCCCGAGGCGCCGAAGGCTCCCCACTCCGTGTTGACACACATCCGGCCCTCGTCGCCCTCCACCAGCTCCACGTTCTGCATCTCCTCCATGTAACAGGCGTTACAGCCCGTTCCTGCCAGCGGGAATCAGGGATGGTGGGGACACCAGCACCCACCAGCACCCTCCAACACCCGCATTCCTCCCATATAAGCAGCTCCATGGGGCAGCTGGCGCCGTCCCCATCCCCCTGTGCTCGGGGAAGCTCAACCCTCCCACTCCTCTCTGGGCCTTGTCCCCGGTGGGTGCCGGTGCCGCGGTGCAGTGAGGGCAGCCGTGCCTCCGAGGAGCTGATAAACAGCCCAGCGCCGCAGCGCTGTGTTTACCCAGGCCGAGGGGAAGGTGCCAGATCCCAGATGGCCGCGTGCTTGCTGTGGAGCTGGGAGGTGCTGAGGGCTCAGACCATCCCCCTTCACTGGGTCCCTACCCATGGGGTGAGACCTTGGGGATGGACCCCTTGAGGTGACCAACCCCTTTGTACCCCATCACTGGGGCCAGGCGATGCCATGCAGTGTCCCCTGCTGCCACCCCCCCCGTCCTCACTGTGTCCTTCCAAAGGACAAGCTCCTGCCCACAGCAGGGGCCATGGGAAGGGTCGCCCCCTCCCTGCCGCGGTCCCTGTGGGAAGGGGCATCTTACCCACAATCATCCCAACCTCGCACCGGTGATCTTCGTAGTAGCAGGAGATCATCGTGGCCACCGTGTCATTCACCATCGCCACCACGTCCATCTCGAAGTCCTGCAGAGGGGAGAAGCACCCTCAGGGGCTGTCCCACAACAGGGTCTGGGGTGAAACACACCGGGCTCCAGCTGGGAATGCTGGGGTCTCCCTGCTGGCACAAACCCTGCCATCATCTCACCCCGCGGCGTTTGATGGCATCTCTCAGGAGCCCGACCACGTTGTTCCCTTCTGCGCCGGAGGCTTTGAAGCCCTTGGTCCAGTTCAGGAGGATGCCCTGGAGCAAGGGTAAGACTGAAATGGAGCTGTGGGTGCAGCTTGGAGACCCCCAAACCCTCGTCCTGCTCAGCCACCCCCTCACCTTGTCGATGTCCTCGTGCCGCACAGGGAAGGAGAAGGTGAAGCCCAGCGGCAGCTTTTTGTGCTTCATCTGGTGCTTGTCCAGGAAGTCGGAGATACACTCGGAGATGTAGTCGAAGAGCTGGAAGAGAAGAGGTGCTCACTGCCACCATCCCCACCACAGCTCCCCCGAGTGTGGCCACCTCCTGTTCTGGAGGGATGAGGGACGTACCGGTGGCACAGCGAGCCCAGCACAGTGACAAGGACAGCGTGGAGGGGATGGGGTGCCCTGTGTAACCTGCTCACCATCTCGGCTGTTCCCGTCATGGCATCCTCTGGGATGGAATACATCTGGTGCTTCGTCTTCACCTTCCACTGCCCTTCCTCCCCCTCGCCCACCTTCACCAGCATCACACGGAAATTGGTGCCTCCAAGGTCTAGTGACAGGAAATCTCCAACCTCTGCAGAGCCGGGGGGGGACAAGGGGTGACCGGCTCAGGGGGGATTCACACTGAGCCTGGTGAGCTCTGGGAGGATGGGACACAGCAAAGGACCAACCAGGAGCACCTGCAGCACCATACCTGAGCCCTCGGGTGTGGAGCGGACGTAGGTGGGCAGCATTTTGACAGAGGCTTCCTCGTGCGTCTCCAGCTTCAGCCCTCGGTCCATCTCCTTCTGCATCCGGTACATCACCTTCTTCAGGTCCTCCTCCTTCAGCCGGAACTCTGACAGGATCTGCTCCACCTGCGTGGAATGGGCGGCATCAGCTGGGGCCAGGGGGTATGGGACACTGGTGGCCTGAAGTGAAATAACTAACCCACATTTCCTCCCCCTGGCCCTGGTTTTCCCCATCAGACACCCTGAAACACCTCATCCCACCCCTGCTACCCTGATGGACGTGCTGGAGAACCCGCAGGACTGGCACAAACCACCACTGGCTCTGGATCCTTTGGCTGAAGGATGGTTGCATTGAAGACAACATCAGGACACGTGACCTTGGACATCCCATCCCACCAAATCCCAGGGTCTTTCCCAGCAAGGAGCGCTTCCAGAGATGCCATTTAGGAGCTCAGCAGCTTGCACTGAGGATGTGGGACTCCTCTGTGTCATGATGGGGATGCCAGTGGGATGCTCGGTCTGCCGGGAGCCGGGAGCATCCCTTCCCCTGTATTCCCGGGGAGCTGCAGGTATCTTTTCCAGCCTATCAAACCTGCTGTGAACAGGGAGCAGGACCACAGGCAGGATATTGGGAATGCTCTCAGGGCCCTCTCAAGGGGAGTGCATGGCAGGACCCGTATTTACCCTTCCTGCAGCAGCAGCCTCCATTAGGCACAGCCCATGCTCGGGGCAGCAGCCCGGGGCTGTCAGATGGAGCCGTGGGGAGCAGCGCTCGCTGCTTGGTGGCATTAGAGGGCTCATTAGTCACCGTGTTCCGGGCAAGCTCAGAGCACTCCCGCTTGCATTGTCACCAGCAGACGGATGTTTTCCTGGAGCCTGTGGCCGTTTCCCACTGTGTTTCAGGCTGGGAGGCTCTGCCCAAGCCTTTGGGATGTGGTTCGGAGCATCCCGGTGTTGGCACAGCATCCACGGCCTGACCCCCACTAAGTGAACCTGCCTCATGGACTGGCCCCAGACGCCATCCCTCGGCCTCCAGCACCCCCAGACTGTGGCTTGTCCCAAGTATCTCCTCGCCCTGAAAGCACCCAGTCTATCCTGGTGGGATTCCAGCACATAAGCACCTCTCCAGCCATCCTGCCTCGTCCAGGCTAGTGCAGGGGCTCCAGTAACACTGAACCCCCAAATAAGAAGCCAGAAGATGCGGCTGCACCATGGAGGATGCCACCGCCCCCCCTCAGAAGGGGCAGCTCTGTGGTGAGGTTCACTGTGACTCGGAGCGTGTTCAGCCCAGGATGGTTGGAAAAATCCTGCCAGGAAAAGCATGGAGCTGGTTTTGACCACCTTGCCTGAAGGTGTCCACTGTGAAGCTCTCCTGTGGCATCGAACACCAGGTTTGCTCCCGAGGCTCCGAGTTTTATTCCTGCCAGCTCATCCCTTCTCATGCCTCCAACACAATGGGTTTGGCTCTTCCTTGGTGGCATTTGGCTCTTCCCGTGCAACCAAAATGAGCTCTCAGCTTCTCAAGGGAACTGTTTGCTATGGCACATCCCGCAAAGGGGATAAAGCTGAAATCCACGTGGCCAAAGGCTGCGATACCTGGCGATGTCCAACGCTGCCAGCCCTCAGTACATGCCAGGTCCCCTTGGTGTCCCCTTGGATGTCCCTGTCCAGAGCAGGGAAGCATCTCGGTCCTTACCCACAGCCCCATGAGCTCAATCCATCCAGGAAAAGAGATAGGAGCAGCTTCTCCCAGCTGGTGTTTAGCTGGGGAAGAGCTGGGTGCCATCTGCCTGGGTGACAACAGTGACGGGCCCCATCTCATCCGGTGGCTGCTTGGCTGGCAGCAACGTGTGAATCCCAGGCAGTGGTGCGGTACCAGGGACGCTCCAGGCTCCATCCCGAGTTCTTGGTGCCATGGGGACTGGGCATGGCCTGTGCCATGCCAAGATCCAGCGTTCCAAAAGGCAGACCCCCAGCTTACAGCACACTGGGGCTGATTCCAGGCTGCCTGCGGCTGGTGTCTTCCCCTCCCTCTGCTTCCATCCCCAATGCCCGTGGGAGATGTCCATGGGGGTGGCTGGAAGTGCAGGGAAAATCCGCTTCCACCTTGTGCTCCCACCCCATCTCCCCATCATTCCCCCCAGCACTGCCCTGGCAGCGGCCTCACCTTCTCCCTCCTGCCGCTCTCCATCCTGGCTCTGTGATCCAGCATGGGGGCAGCCGTGGGGGCCGAGCAGCAGCGCCTGGCCCGGGAAGCAAGCCCCGTTCCCCGTCCCGCCGGGCGTGCTGCCGGCGCTGCGCTGCTCCGTGCCTCGCACCGCCGGAGGATGCTCCACTTTCGCCGCTTTATCTCATCCGACGCCTCTGCAGCACCCACGGAGGGGGGTCCCGCTCCCCCCCGACCTCCGGCCCCTCAAGCGCAGGGGCAGGGAGAGGGGCCCGGCGCCCCGGCGGGCTCAGCGCTCTCGCCCCGCATCCTCCGCACCGCTCACGCTCTCCGCACTCGCTTCCTTCCACCGGGGAGGTCCTTCGGGTGGGTTTGGGTCAGGAGCGCACCCCGGTGGGGTTGTCCGGCCGGCGGGAAAGTCCCGGTGCGGCGGCGAGGCTCGGCCCCGTCATGCGGAGCACCACGCCCGTGTCCCCGCTCCAGTTGTCATATCAACGGCTCGATGCGCTGCCCGCGGTGGCAAGCACTCCACCGGACGGCTTAGCAACCCAGCGCGCTCCCATGGAGACCGCGCCGGGCAGGAGGAGCCGGCGGCTGCATGGCAAAGGTTACGGCCGCCCGGCGAGGGGCGAGGGGAGTGCTCTGCGCCTCCGGGATGGGAAAGCGCCGGTGGTGCCGGGATTCACACCGGGTGCCACGGCGGAATGCGGGCAGCCACTGGTTTTCGGGGAGGGGGACACGGTGAGCCCCCCCCGTTGTCCCTGGATCGGTGCCGTCGGACAAGTACAGGGGGGCCCAAGGGGCAGTGAGGCTCGTGGGGGTCCCGATGAGCAATAGGATGCTCCTGACCACGGGTGAACCCCAAATCATCCCAGCGCTGACCCGTGGCAGCGTCTCCCGTCCCATGGAGCTGGGAAGGGCCAAGGGGGGTCCTCCGGAGGGGGGGGAGGATGGGGGGAGCCGCAGACACTGGGCTGCGCTGTGGGGAAGGCGGAGGGTTTGGGGGTGTCACTGCAGGGCCGGGGGGCCCGGGCTGCCCCACAGGGGGCGAAGGGGCGCCGGTATCCCAGCGCCCGCCCGGTACAGCGCCCCCCTCTGGCAGCCCTGCGAAAGAAGCCCCGCCCCCCCAGCACACGTATGGCGCTGATTGGTCACTCAGCTCGGAGGCGTGTCCAACGTGATGGGCGTGGCCTGAGGTCGTGAGACGGGCTGTCATTGGTTAATATTCCGAGGGAAGGGCGGGGCGGAGCCGGCGCCCGCGCAGGGAGGAGGAAGCCCCGTGGCAGGGTCCTGCGCGTGACGTCACTTCCCGCAGCCGCGGTTCCACGTCCGGGTTGAGCTCGGTCCGCTCCCGGCCACCGCCTCAGAGCCGCCGGTACCGGATGAAGGGGAGCTGGGGGGACCGGGACCGGATGGGTTGGGTTGGATCGGACCGGGGGGGGGGGTGTGGGTCTGACCGGGGGGGTCTCACCGCTGGTCTCGTCCCTCCCTCCGCGCAGGAGCCGCCGCTATGAGGCTCTACAGCCTCAGTGTCCTGTACCGGGGCGATCCCAAGGTGCGGCTGCTGAAGGCCGCCTACGACGTGTCCACGTTCAGCTTCTTCCAGCGGTCCAGGTGGGTGCGGGAGCGCCGGGGGACACCGGGAGAAGGGAGAGGGTCCCCGGTGCGCTCCGGGAGGGGAGCTGTGGCCCCGCGTACGCGGTCTGAGGGTGCTGGAGCCCCCCCCGAGCCCTCCTCCAGCTCCGTTTGCCGCAGGAGCAGCCCGTGGCCGGCAGCAGGAGGCCGGGTTTGAGCCGCAGAGCCTCTGCCCAGCGGTGGGAACCCCCTGGTGCTGGGAGGAGGCTGCTCTGTGTCAGGCCGTCGGGGCGCGCCCCACGCCTCCGCTGCCCTTTCATTTACGTGCTTGGGCTCAGCCAAAGCATTCCCCAGCCCTCAAACCCTGCTGGGGTCATTGCGGCAGCGCCAGGTTGCTCATGGAGCTCTCCCAGCAGCTCCTAAAAGCCTCTAAATGTGTAAAATGAAGCAGGTTTCTGCTGTGGAGCAGGTGGGTTCTAAGCACCCTGCTCCAGATGCTAAAGGCTTTAGGAAATGGCCACAGGACTCACATTTTCCATGCCATGTTCCTGCCAAGTCCTCATGGAGCCTCCAGCGCGACTGGTTCTGCAATTGCAGGGATAAAGGGAAAATACCAAACTAAGAGCAGCTGAAAGCCATGCTTGGCTTAGCCAAATGTGTGAGAGGGATAAAGGGGCTGTGCCGGCGCTTGAGGCTGGAGTGCAGCGGCTGAAATAATCACTGAACAATCCTCACTACTTCATGCTTGTGGCTCCCGGTGTTATAGATGCTGAGAAGATTCCTTTGGGGATTTTGCTTCTGGCCATGGGCAGGGACCCCTTCCACTGGAGCAGTTTGCTCCAAGCCCCTGTGTTCAACCTGGCCTTGAGCACCGCCAGGGATGGGGCAGCCACAGCTTCTCTGGGCACCCTGTGCCAGCGCCTCAGCACCCTCACAGGGAAGAGCTTCTGCCTAAGAGCTCAGCTCAGTCTCCCCTCGGGCAGGTTAAAGCCATTCCCCTTGGCCTGTCCCTCCAGGCCCTTGTCCCAAGCCCCTCTCCAGCTTTCCTGCAGCCCCTTTAGGCACTGGCGCTGCTCTAAGGTCTCCCTTTCATGCAGCAGAGGGGCAGGATCCCCTCCCTGAGCTGCTGCTCACGCTCTGGGGGTGCAGCCCAGCTCACGGGGGGGTTCTGGGCTCAAGCGTTCACTGAAGCCGGGTCATGGAGAGCTTCTTGTTACCCAGCACTCCCAAGGCCTTCTCCTCAGGCTGCTCCATCCAGGCTCCCCAAGGCTGTGTTTGGGGCAATCCTCCTGAATGGTCTGCAAGGGAATAAAGTTTCCAGTGGCTGATTCCTCCAGGAATACTGTGAAATGCTGGAGCTGTGGCAGCAGGGGCTGTGGCTGCAGCAGCTCTCCCAGGCCAGGTGGCCGTGTTGCTCCTCCAACTTTGGCAGAAACAGATTTAAGCAATCTTTGGGCTGGTTTTCTCTCTGCAGCACCAGAAACGTGGTGGTTCAGGGTCCCAGTGCAGCCAGTGTCTCATTCCATAGCGTCCTGCCTGGGATTGATGCATTCCCCCCCAAGGAGGATGTAACCTGGGAGAGGCAGACCCCTGTGTGGGGCTGACAGTGCGGGAGCCATTGGGCTCTCTGGCTGTTGATGTTTCCTTGGCATCACTTGAAGCTCCAGAGCCGGGGGTGTGGGAGCAAACCTGACTTTGGCTCCAAGTGTGTGGTGTGTTTGTGGCTCAGATGCGAGTATGGACTCATGCAGGAGAAGGGACTGGAGTGCTCCTCGCCGGGAGCAGGGCACAGCCTCTCTGCTGTCTTTGGGCACGTCTGTGGCTCCGTGGTGGTTTAGTTCCTGCTAAATCACCAAAACCCAGGTTTAGCCCCAGCACCGGGGCCTCAGGCTGCAGCTGAGGTCTTTGGTGATGGCTGCAGCTCTGTATGGACACAGGGTCTGCCCTCTTCGCCCCGGAGGCTGCATTCCCAGATGTTGTGGTGGGGATATGGCCGTGTGGGACAGCCCTTGTCCCGCTTTGTGCTTCCAGCGTGCAGGAATTCATGACCTTCACGAGCCAGCTGATCGTGGAGCGCTCGGAGCTGGGCAGCAGAGCCTCTGTCAAGGAGCAAGGTGAGGGGAACGCGGGGCCCCGCGGCCACAAGTGCTGCTTCCTCCTCTGCTTATGATGGGAGATGAGACCTCAGAGGGCACCCGGGTGAGTGGCACCGAAGGGGTGAGGTTGTTGAGCTCAGCCCTCCCTTGAGAGAGCAGCAGGGACCTGCCCCACAGCCAGCAGCCCCCTTGGAGCCACCCTTCAGCCTGTCCCCTGGCCCCACACAGCCTCCTCCTGCCCCTCACCCTTGGGCTCTGCCCCACAAGTGCTGGCTTCATCCTCTGGCCTCTGGGACATGCAGGGTGTGGGCTGGAATCAGCTTAATGACACTGCAGGCTGGTGACACGTCGGTGTTGTTAAAACCAGGCCAAGTGCTTCTCCTCCGCTGTTTGTTCAGCCCTGGCAGGACCTGCTCCCCTGGGCAGGCAGTGCCATGTCCTGCCCTGTGCAGCCAGGCTGCCCTGACCTCCCCGGGCACCACTGGGGACTGATCTGGAGCCTCCTTTGAGCCCTTTCTGCTCTTCTCGTGAGCTGTAGTCACTGGTGGAACCTCTCAGAGCAGTTTGGGGGTGGATGAGCTGCCGGGGCCGGGTGGGTGCTGGGGTTGCCGCTGACGCGAGTTCTGTGCCCAGAGTACCTCTGCCACGTGTACGTCCGGAACGATGGCCTGGCCGGGGTGGTGATTGCAGACAACGAGTACCCCCCGCGGGTTTGCTTCACCTTGCTGGACAAGGTGAGTGTGGGGCTGATGGGGCTGTGCTGGGGACCTCCCTCCTCAAGCAACCAACTCAGCAGTTGGGGGCTGTCAGAGCCGAGTTGAGCCCAAAGCCTCTTGAGCTGTAGCACAACGTGGCTTTGCCTACCAGGACTCAGCCCTTCATGAGCACCCTGTCCTCCCTGTCTGCTGTGGGGTTTATGTGGGGCCAAAGCCCAGTGATTAATGTGTGACAGGGTGCAGTGGGGACAGCCACCCCTCCCTGGCGTGGGCACTGCTGTTTGCTGCGGAACTTGGGTTCTGTCTCCTTCAAAGAGGAACAAGGAGGAGAAAAATCATAGGATCATAGAGCAGTTTGGGTTGGAAGGGACCTTAAGGTCATCCAGTCCCAACCCTCTGTCATGGGCAAGGATGCCTCGCACTAGATCATGTCACCCAAGGCTTTGTCCAACCTGGCCCTGAACACTGCCAGGGATGGGGCATTCACCATATCTCTGGGCACCTGTGCCAGTGCCTCAGCACCCTCGCAGGGAAGAGCTTCTGACATCTGGGATCTCCTGGGTTTGAGGAGAAAACCCCTCCTGGTGGCCATGGCAGTGACCCCCGTGTCCGTGTGCCGCAGGTGCTGGATGAGTTCTCCAGGCAGGTCAGCAGAGCAGACTGGCCCTCAGGATCCCCAGCAACCATCAGCTACGCGGCCCTGGATGGGCACCTCAGCAAGTACCAGGTACAGCCCACGTGGCACAGGGAGGGGGGAGCCATGGGGTGCCAGGGGTGCTGATGTCCCTGTTATTTCTCTCCCAGAACCCCCGTGATGCTGACCCTATGACCAAAGTGCAGGCAGAGCTGGATGAGACCAAGATCATCCTGGTGAGGAGAACCCCCAGGCCACAGTCCCATCCTGCCTTCTCGCTTCTCCAGAGAGATTCCTGTGGGTGCTTCCTGTCCCCTTCGCTCATTCCCCTTTCTTTTCTCCTGTCTCAGTGTCCCAGTGCAAGCACCAGGGCACTCACCCTCCTCCCTTCCCATTGTTATTGGGGCTGGGGTTGCTCCCTCCCTCGCCGGGGCTGTGGGAAGAGGGAGGCTCATCCCGGGATGCAGCAGTACCCGAGTCTGCTCAGTGCGGGTCAGGCCCTGGGGGCCGGTGCCGTGGATTAGCACCAGTTTCCTTGGCAGCACAACACCATGGAGTCACTACTGGAGCGAGGGGAGAAGCTGGATGACTTGGTCTCCAAATCAGAGGTGTTGGGGGCACAGTCCAAAGCCTTCTACAAAACTGTGAGTGCAGGTGGTGGTCGCCCTGTCCCTGAGGCACCAGCGATGGGCTGGGGAGGGGTGGGATAAATCCCTGCGGAAGAGGATGTGTAAAAGAACTGTCCGGGTGGCCGCACACAGAGAGTTGTGGTCAGTGGCTCAGTGTCCAGCTGGAGACTGGTGACAAGTGGGGTCCCTCAGGGGTTGGTGTTGGGACCAATCCTGTTCAACGTCTTTGTCAGTGACATGGACACTGGGATCGAGTACCCTCAGCGAGTTTGTGCTGACACCGAGCTGTGTGGTGCAGGGGACACACTGGAGGGAACGGATGGGATCCAGAGGGATCTGGACATGCTGAGAGGTGCCCAGTGCCAACCTCATGGAGCTCAACAAGGCCAAGGCAAGGTGCTGCCCCTGGGTAGGGGCAGTCCCAGGCACAGACACAGGTTGGGTGGAGAAGTGATCTGAGAGCAGCCTGAGGGGAAGGACTTGGGGTCGTTGGGTGAGAAGCTCCCCATGGCCTGGCTTCAGTGTGCGCTTGAGCCCAGAACCCCCCAGTGTGCTGGGCTGCACCCCCAGAGCGTGAGCAGCAGCTCAGGGAGGGGATCCTGCCCCTCTACTCTTGTGAGCCCCCCCTGCAGCCCTGTGTGCAGTGCTGGGGTCCCCAACATGAGGACATGGAGCTGGTGGAGCAAGTCTAGAGGAGGCCACGAGGACGCTCAGGGGCTGGAGCAGCTCCCGTATGGAGCCAGGCTGAGGATGCTGGAGGGAGGGGCTCTTCATCAGGGACTGTAGGGATAGGACAAGGGATGATGGGTTCAGACTGAAACAGGGGAAGTTCAGGTTAGAGATAAGGAAGAAGTGATTTATGTGAGGGTGCTGAGGCGCTGGCACAGGGTGCCCAGAGAAGCTGTGGCTGCCCCATCCCTGGCAGTGTTCAAGGCCAGGTTGGACACAGGGGCTTGGAGCAAGCTGCTCTAGTGGAAGGGGTCCCTGCCCATGGCAGGGGTTGGAGCTGGATGAACTTTAAGGTCCCCTGAGCCCAAACCCTTCTGTGCTTCCATGGTTCTGAGTATATGCTGGGCAGGGATCACATCCCCTGTGGGTGTGGGACTCCTTGAGACATCCCGTGCCCTGTGGCTGGTGCTGGTCCCAGCTCCGGCGGTTCCCGGTGCTGATCCTGGCTCCGGTGATGCAGTGCTCCTTGCCTGGGGGGCCGGTGCGGGCGGGACGGGGCTCTGCAGCCTCACTGCTGCTTTTCCTTCTTTTCCCAGGCCCGGAAGCAGAATTCCTGCTGTGCCATCATGTGACACAGACCCCACATCTCCTGCTCCGGACCTCCAGCCCTGCGCTGCCCTTCGGCAGGAGCCGCAGCGCGTGCCCAGGCCGGGGCTGGCGGCACCCTCGGCACTGAAGTGACTTTATGGCCCCATGTCCAGGGGCTGCTATGGGGCCGGTGCCCATGGGGCAAAGGGAGAGCACGGGAGCCCCCCCGGCCCTTGCGTATCCCGAGCGCAGCCGGGACCATGGGGCACCGGCTGAGGGCCCCTCCGCATTGCCCCATGGCCTTTCCCAGCACCTCGGGGGGGGGGGTTGTGTCTCTGTGTCCCAAGGGTGAGCCGGGGGGTGGGGAGGGGGGGAAAGCAGAAGCGCTTTCCCATGGTGGGGGGTGCTTGCTGCTGGGATATTATTGCCTGTGCCCAGGGAGGGGGTCGCCTCTGGGTGCCTTTGGTGGTGGTGTGGGATGGGACAGCTGCCCCGGGGGGCTCAGGATGGAGGGGGGGCTGTCCCCTGTTGCGCTGGCTGGGGGCCTGTGTCCCCCCCTTTGACCCAGTGAAACCAGCCCCAGGGCTGCGGTGCCTGCACCGGTGGGAGGGAAGCAGGGCCGGGGCGGGGGGGGAGTCTCCTGCTTCCCGCCCCTACTCCCATCAGCTCGGGGGGCTCCAGCAGCCCCCGCTGCCTCCTCTTCCTCCTGTGGAAGGGGGAGGAAAAGCTTTTGCTTGAGGTTGTCTCGTGGTCAGTGTTGCTGTCGTTCCCGGGCTGTTGCCCGCAGCGCCCAGGCAGGATAAAATTGTCTTTGGCACTTGTTGCCCTGCTCTGGCTCTGTCTGGGTGGGAATCATGGAATCAACCTTGGAAAAGCCCTTTAAGCTCATCCAGTCCAACCCTTACCCCAGCACTGCTGAGGCCACCACCAACCCATGGCACTGAGGCCTCGTCTCCATGGTGTGTGAACACTTAGAATGATAGTTAGGGTTGGAAAGGACCCCAAGATCATCCAGTTCCACCCCACCCTGCCCTGGGCAGGGACACCTCACACTAAACCATGGCACCCAAGGCTCTGTCCAGCCTGGCCTTGAACACTGCCAGGGATGGAGCATTCACAACCTCCCTGGGCGACCCATTCCAGTGCTTCACCACCCTCACAGTAAAGAACTTCTTCCTTAGATCCAATCTAAACTTCCCCTGTTTCAGTTTGAACCCATTACCCCTTGTCCTGTCACTACAGTCCCTAATGAAGAGTCCCTCTCCAGCATCCCTATAGGCTCACTTTAGACACTGGAAGCTGCTTTGAGGTCTCCATGCACCTTCTCTTCTTGCAGGGACAGTGACTGCAGCCCTGCCCTGGGCAGCCTGTTCAATGCCTGAGCACCCTTTGGGGGAAAGAATTGTTCCTCAGCTCCATCTAAACCTGCCCTGGTGCAGCTTGAGGCTGTTTCCTCTTGTCCTGTTCCTTGTTCCTTGGCAGCAGAACATGGGCTCCATCCTGCTGCCTGGCAGTTGTAGGGAGCAGTAAGATCCCCCCTTATCCATTGTTTTTTCTCATAATTTATTTGCAGTTTTCCCGAGACAAAAACGAAATCCGAGGAATCTTTTACACTTACAAGGCTCAGAAAGAAAAGACGAAGGGTTTTGTTTGGTTGTTTTTTGGAGGGGGGCAGGAAATGGGTGGAAAAAGAATGAGAGAAAAAGGGGGAGAAGAGTCAAATTTGGCAACGATCCACCAGCATTCATGGGACAGAAACAGCTCAGCTCAGCTCCTCAACATACAGCGTTAGCGCCCGAGGGTTGCTCCCGCGCAAAGGGCATGCAGAAACGACTGATCAGGATTAAAAAAGAATCATCATCATCATCATTATCATAATAAATACCCACCCACCCCCCACCCCCCCCAGCCCAAACCAGCCCCCAGCAACACGGTGCCTCTGGATGTGGAGATGGGCCAACGGGAAGCGCATGGCCGAGCTGGGGAGTGCCCAGAGCCCCTCCCTGGGCAAGGGGAGGTCGGGGGTGCCGGGGTGTGTGTGTGTGTGTCCCCCTGAGAGGGGAAGGGGTGCGGGAGGGGAGCGCTGCCCGGTGCCATGGGGGGACCCCCGGCGGAGCAGCCTGTGCCCCCTAAGAGACCCGTTCTCTTAGTCTAAAGTGCTTTCGATGCTGCGTCAGTGCTGGCTGGATCGCCCCGAGCCCCTGTCCCAGCCCTGGTACGTGGAACTCGCGCCCCCCCCACCACCCGCCCCCCCCGAGCCCCGTCACCCCCATAAAACCCACCAGCACCCAGAGGTGCCTCTGTCACCGGGTAGGGGACATAGAGGTGGCTGCCAGAGGATCGCCCCCCAAAGGCACCCACCATATCCCCAGCGCCGGGACTTTGCTGGGGGAGTCCCTTGTGTGTGTGCCCCCCCCCCCCCCCAGCAGCCGGGGCCCCCCCATGGGAATTCAAAAATAAAGAGCTCTCTCTATGTACAGGGACGGGGAGAGCGAAAGCGGAGCCCAAAGAACAACATCCACCACCAGCAACAGCGACACGCCACAAGCACAGCCGGGGCCGGGGGGGCCGGGCAGGGACCCCCCTCCCCGCCACAGCCGGGAGACACCCCCAGGCGGAGACGGGCAGAGAGGGGGGTCTGGCCATGGGAGCGCCCCCCCCCCAAGTCCCCGCCTGGGCTGGATCTGGGGTGGGGGTTGGGGTTTCCCCCCCCCCCCCTTTTTTTTTTTTTTCTCTTTTTGGGTTTTTTTGTGTGGGATTTTTTTTGTCTTTTTGTTTTCTGCAAACACAGGCACTGGAGGGGAGGAGCGGGGCGGGGGGGGGGGGGGACGGGGACAGGCATGCGGACGCGTGCTTCGGGGCCGCAGCTCCGGCTGCCGGCTCGGCTCCCATCGCCGGCTCCGTCAGGCTGGAACCAGGACAGCCACCGCCAGCTCTGCGGGGATGGGGGGGTGAGGCCGAGCCGGGGCACCCCCGGTACCCTCCCGATGCCCCCCCCCCCATCGCCCCGGCCCTGCTTTCACCTTCATTCACTGCAGCGGGGCGACCGGGGCCCCCGAGCCGTGGAAGTGGACGTTCTGCCACTTGCCGTCGCGGCGGTGCCACACGCGGGTCTCCTCGGACTGGCTGGTGCGGGGCCGGCCCTGGCCGTCGATGTACTGCGTGAGGCGGATGTAGGCGATGCAGGCGGCGTCCTCGCCGATAACGTGCACGTGCGGGTTCAGGATCGTCGTGTGGATGGGTTTGTTGTTCTTGGAGAGCACTGCGGGGCGGCCGCAGGGTCAGGGGTGGGCAGGGGAGGGAGCGGGGCAAGGGGGCAGCAGGATGGACGGGGCGGCCGTGCGGGCAGAGAGGGGTGGATGGGTGGACAGGCGGCCAATACACAGGCAGGATGCTGCTGGCAGAGCTGGGTGATGGACACAGGCTGGAGCAGGCAGGGGCCAGGGAGACAAGTCTGGTGGGCAGGGGGAGGGCTGGGGACAGGCGAGACAGGTGACAAGACAGGATGGACCGAGGGACAGGCAGGACAGGAGGATGGATGGGCAAGCATGCAGACAGGAGACAGGCAGGGAGATGGGGGGGATGGAAGGGGATGGGCTGGGCAAGGACAGGCAGGACATGGGCAGGGTAGGCAGGGCACAGGTAGGGGGCAGGCAGGGTGCAGGCACAGGCAGAGGGTAGGGTGCAAGGCAGAGGCAGGGAGCACACCAGGTGCAGGGCAGAGGCAGGGTGCAAGCATGGTGCAAGCAGAGGGCAGGCAGGGAGAAGGCAGGAAGAAGGCAGGGTGCAGGGCACAGGCAGGGTGCAGGCAGTGAGAAGGCAGGGCGCAGGCAGGGTGCAGGCAGGGAGAAGGCAGGGTGCAGGGCACATACAGGGTGCAGGCACAGTGCAGGGCACAGGCAGGGTGCAAGCTGGGTGCAGAGCACAGGCAGGGTGCAGGGTGCAGGGCACAGGCAGGGTGCAGGCAGAGTGCAGGGCGCAGGCAGGGTTCAGGCAGAGCGCAGGCAGGGTGCAGACAGGGTGCAGAGCACAGGCAGCATGCAAACTGGGTGCAGAGCACAGGCAGGGTGCAGGCAAGGTGCAGGGCACAGACAGGGTGCAGGCAGAGCACAGGCAGGGCGCAGGCAGGGTGCAGGCAGCGCCAGGCACTCACAGTTCTCAAAGTAGAAGCGGTGAAAGTCCATCCCCTCCACCAGGTTGCCCAGAGCCTCGGGCTCGAAGGAGGTGAGCCCCGGGTCGCAGATCTTCCTGTGGAGCAGCCGTGGGGCAGCCGTGGGGCAGCAGCGGCCACGGCCCCCCTCCCAACCCCCCCTGTGACCCCACTCACGCGTAGGCTTCGAAGTCTCCGTTGTTGACGGCCTCAATGAGCTGCTCTGTGATCTTGATGATCTCCTGCTTACGGGCTGGAGGGCCACCGGCACCATCACCACCCTGACCCCATGCCCTTCCCATCCCCCTCCCATCTTCAACCCTATTCCACCCTATCTCGTTCCCCTCCCCATCCCATCCCTATCTTTAACTCCATCCTTGTTCCCATCCCATCTCCATCCCATCATCCCTATCCCCATCCCATTCTGTCCCTTCCACAGGTGCCCTGTGCTGGAGGACTGGGGACAGACACAGACACTATGGGGGTGGTGACAGGGCCGGTGGGACAGGGACATATCCATGTCCTGGGAGATACTGGAATGGACACAGGGACATGGGACATGGTGAACGGATACATGGGGAGAAGGGATGGAGAGACAGATGGTGGGGACAGATGGACCATGGGAACACACACAGGGACCTCCATGCACCCAGGGCCCTGCAGCTCTGCCCTGCCACACCAGTATCGGCCTCCCCATGGTCCTGTGCCCTTCCAGCACATCCCAGCACCATCCCAGTGCCCTCACAGAACACTGAGGCGTCCCAGTATTCTCTGAGTGCCACCTCACCATGTACTCCCTGTACTTCTCAATGTCAACCCTGCATGTCCCACTATATCCCAGGGCCATTCCAGTGCATCCAGTTTCATACAAGTGTTTCCCAGTGATATCCCACTCTGTCTCAGTGTAATTCCAGTGCATCCCAGTGCATTACAATAAATCCCAGTTCCATGCAAGCGCATCACAACACATCCCAGTGCCATCCTATTGCATCCCAATGCATGCCAGGGCATCCAAAATGTCCCAGTTCCATCCTAGTGCAATCCCACTGCATTTCAGTGACACCCCAGTACATTCCAGTGCATTCCACTACATCTCACTCAGTTACACCCTGGAGTGTTCCAGTACCACTCCTGGGCATCTCGATACACCCCAGTTTCCAACAGCACATCTCAGGGCCATCCCAGGGCATTTCAATGCAATCCAGTGCCAGCCTACTGTGTCCCAGTGCCCTTCAAGCATTCCAGTTCATTCCATTTCCATTCCAGTGTCACACTGTTGAATCCCATCATCCTCCTATTGCATCCCAGTGCCAATCGACTGAGTCCCAGCATTATTCCAGTGGATCCCACTACATCCCAGTTCCATTCCAGCGCATTGCAGTACCATTCTACTGCATCCCAGTACACCCCAGTTCCAACAAGTGCATCCCACTGCTATACCAGTGCATTTCAATTCACCTCGGTACCATATCACTGTATCCCAGAGCCACCCCGGTCCATTTCTGTGTCACCCTCATGTGTTCCAGTGCCATTCCAATGCATCTCAGTGTGACTTCACTATATCCCAGTGTGTCCCAGCGCATCTTAATGCCATTCCTGGGCCACCCCAGTGTTTCCCAGTGCACCCCATGTCATTCCAGCACATTCCTACACAGCCTAGTTCCACCTCAGTATGTCCCAGTGTCATCTTAGTGCATCCCAGTGTCATTCCAGCACAATTCCAACACAGCCCAATTCCATCCCAGTGTGCTCCAGTACTACTGCAGAGAATATCTTTACACTCCAGTCTGCCCCAGTGAATCCCAGTGATGTCCCACTGCATCTCAGTGCCAATCTGCTGAGTCCTAGTGCCATTCCAGTGCATCCCAATGCGTCCCAGTACAGCCCAGTTCTAAAAAGTGCATCTCAATTAACCTTGGTACCATGCCACTGTAGGCCAGCATCGTCCCAGTGCATCCTGGTGCATGTCAGGCCATCCCAGTGACATTCCAGTACATCCCAGTGCACCCTCATGCACCTTGGTGCCATCCCAGAGCCATCCCAGTCTGTCCCCATGCCATTCCAGTGCATCCCAATCCACCCCAGTGCCATCTTACTGCATCCCAATGCATCCTAGTGCCATCCCAGTGCACCCAGTGCTATCCCAGAACATTCCAGTGCTGTCCTAGTACATTCCAGTGCTGTCCTAGCGCATCCCAGCGTCATCTCAGTGCATCCCAGTGCCATCTCAGTACACCTCAATGCATCCTAGTGCCAGCATCAGTACATCCCAGTACATCAGTGCATCTCAGTACACCCCAGGGCATCCCAGAGTCAGTGCATCCCAGTGCCATCTCAGTGCATCCCAATGCATCCCAGCATCATCTCAGCGCATCCCAGTTTATCCCAGTGTCATCCCAGTGCATTCCACCCCCCTCCCAGTGCCATCTCAGTGTATCCCAGTGCATCCCAGCATCATCTCAGTGCATCCTAACGTATCCTAGTGCCACCCCAGCGCATTCCACCCGCCTCCCAGTGCATCCCAGTGCCATTCCAGGCATCCCAACGCATCCCGGTGCAGACCAGCGCCACTTCGGTACATCCTAATGCATCTCAGTGCCATCTCAGTGCATCCCAATGTATCCTAGTGCCACTCCAGAGCACTCCAACCCCAGTGCATCTCAGTGCCAGCCCCCCAGCGCAGCCCCCATCACCTTTGGTGTCCTCATCCTCGATGGTGGTGTTGGTGCTATCGGACGACTCCTGCCAGCGGTGCCGGGGGAGAGACACAGACAGAGAGCAGGGTGAGGCCAGGCCCCACCGGGGATGGGGGGGAAGAGCCTGGCTGGGGCCCGGCCGGAGCCCGGTGACACCGGTTGTGCTGGGGACAAGCCGCCGCCGCCGTCACCCCCTCCCGCCCCGCGCCATGGCTGATGCTGGGGAGATGGAGGCGGAAAGCGGGGCCCAGACGGCCCCGGCGCTACCGGCTGTGGCGGGGCGAGGGGAGGAGAGGCAGCAATACCTTAACGCCGTCCGCGGGGTTATGGATTACCGTAGTTTGAGGCTCCTATGGGAGAAGGGAGAGAGACAGAGGCGGGGGGGGGGGGGAGGGTAGGAAAGGAAGGAAGCAAGAGCCCGGAGGGGGGACAACGGAATTGGGGGACGACGGAGCGAGCGGCACGCGGACAGGGGCGAAGAGAGACCCAGACCGGATTTGGGGAGGGCAGAGGGGGGAGAGAAGCAGAGAGTCATTAGTCCAGCGAAAGCCAAATGGTTTAATTCACAGAAAGACAGAGGCTGGGGGGAAAGAACTGGGGCAGGGGGGAAGGACACAGCAAGAGGAGAAGCTGCAGGGTGGTGGTGGAGGGCAGCCCCGTGCCCATGTGCACTGCACTCCCTGTGCCGGCCGAGCAGCCTTCCGCCTGCTTCCCGCACTCACTGCCTGAGCTGGACATCCCCTTACCTGCAGCCTGCATCCCCCACAACAGCTCGGTGTCCCCATGCCCGTCTCCTGGAATCACGGCACCAGCTGGGCGTCCCCATGCACATATTCCACATTCATGGTACCAACTGGGCATCCCTGTGCCTGCATCCTGCATCCACGTGCCCGTATCCTGGACTCAAGGTACCAATGGGCATCCCTGTGCCTGCATCCTGCATCCATGCACCTGCATCCTGCATCCATGTGCCTGCATCCTGGACTCCCTGTGCCTGCATCCTGCATCCACGCGCCCGTATCCTGGACTCAAGGTACCAATGGGCATCCTTGTGCCTGTAATCCTGCATCCCTGTGCCTGTATCCCATACCCACCTTGCTGTCCACGTGCTGGACCATCCCTGCACCCTGCTCCTGCTGTGACAGCCCCATCCCGTATTCCACACATACTTCACCATGCTCTGGTCCTCTGTGTCCTGCACCCACCTCGTGCCCAGTGGTGGGGTCCCCCCATGTCCATACCCTCTGTGACGGGTACCCCAGGGTGACATCCTGCCACCACTCCAGTGCCGCGGCAGGAGCACTTTGTGCTGTGTTCTGCACCCACCTCACTGTCTCCATTGTGGGGACACCCTTGTGCCCAGGTCAGGAACCCACCTTGTCCCATGGCAGGGCCATCAGGTGCCCATATCCTGCACCCATCTCACTGCACCCCCAGCAGGGGCACCCCCATGCCCATATCCTGCACCCACCTTATCTGTATGGCGAGGGCACCCCTGTGTCCGTATCCTGAACCCATGCTGTCCATGGCAAGGCTGGCTTGTGCCCGTATCCTGCACCCGTGTCACAGGACACTCCTGGGTGCATCCTGCACCCACCTTGTCCACATGGCAGGGCTGTCCCTTGCCCGTATCCTGCACCCATGGTGGTGACACCCCCGTGCCTGTATCCTGCACCCGTGTCACAGGACACTCCTGTACCAACATCCTCGCACCCACCTTGTCCATGGCTGGGCTATCCCTTGGCCGTATCTTGCACCCATCTCGCTGCACCCATAGCAGGGGCACCCCTGTGCCCACATCCTGCACCCACCTTGTCCCATGTCAGGGCATCCCCGTGCCTGTATCCTGCACCCATCCCTCTGCACCCGTGGCGGGGGCACCCCTGTGCCTGTATCCTGCACCTACCTTGTCCCATGGCGGGGGCACCCTGTGCCTGTATCCTGCACCCACCTTATCCATGCTGCGTGGGTGCCCCCATGTCCGTATCCTGCCTCCCCCTCTCCATCCTCATGCCCCCCCCCCTTCATCCCCAGCAACACCAGGGCCAGCCGGACAGACAGACGGACAGGGTGGGGGTGCCATGGCGATGGATGGGATGGGGTGGGATGATGGGATGGATCCAGGGGGGGGGGTCAGGGAAGCACCTACCAGTGCAGCGGGCGGGAGGGTCCCCTTGGGGCTAGTGACGCCGGCGCTGCCTTTGGTGCTGTTGGTCTGAGGCTGAGGGAGGGAAGAGAGAGTTGGGGGGCTCAGTGGCATTGGGGGGGTGACCCCCCCCGACCCCCCCACAGCCGCTCACCTTCACACCATCCGCCTTCTTGTTCAGTAAGCTCTTAGCTGCTGCGGGGGGGGGGGGGGGAAGAGCGTCAGAGGCCATCCCCCCCCTCGGGGACAGGGGACATTGCGTGTGTGTCCCCCCACCCTGAACCCCCACCCCTGGCCCCCCACCCTGATGCCCCCCCAATGTGCCAGCAGCAACCATCAACCCCGGTGTCGGGGAGGGGGAACATGCTGATGGGGGGGTGGCCCCATCCTGGGGTGTCCCCACATGAGCTGGGGGGGGGGGGGTCCCCACCCTGGAGGCCCCCGCGGGGGCTGGCTTACCTTGGAGGAATGCAGAAAGGAAAGCGAGAGAGAGAGGAGGGGGGGAGCGAGAGAGAAACGGGGGAAAAAGGGGGGAAAAAGGGAAAAACATAAAAAAAATCATAAAAAAGACGAGTTGAGTGCAGGGGGGGCAGGGGTGGCCCCTGTGCCCCCCCCCCCGTGCTACCCTGGAGGGGGACGAGGACGGACGAGGAGCATCTCTCACTGCTGTCACTGCTATCGCGAGCTCTGCCAGTGGGTATGGGGGGGACAGGAGGGGGTCACAAGTGGCCTCGGGGGGGGCTGGTGTCACCTTGAGCATCCTCATTGCTCCTCCAAGCTTGGGGACCCCCCCCGCTGGTGTCACAGCGCTGGGGGGTGCTGGGGGGGTGACACGTCCGGTGACAGCAGGGTGACAGGCATCAGCCCCCAATATGGGGCGGACTAATGGGGGGGGGGGGGGCACGACACCCCTGCCCCCCCCTTTGGTGGAGCCGTGTCCCCATGGGGGTCCCTGTCGGGGTGTCCCCAAGGGTCCTGGTCCCTCCTCAGGAAGCAGGCGGGCGCTGAGAGGTGGGGGTTTAAACCAGAGCCGAACTGGGGGGGCCGGGGGGGGGTACCCCGGGGGGGGGGGGGCAGATGGAGCCCTTTGGAGGAGGGGGGGGCCCGGTTTAACACCCGCCGAGTGTTTCGCGGCGCCACGAACACCGGCTGCAGCTCTCAGGAAGCCATGCGGGGGGGGCACGTGCTGGGGGGGGGGCATGGGGCATGCAGCTGGTTTCTTCCCTCCATGCAGCACCGTGTCTCCCCATGCAGCGTCTCCCCATGCATCTGGGGGGGGGGGTACCCTAAATTATCTCCACCTCCCCCCCCCCGCAATGTCCCCATTGCTGACCCTATCCCTGTGCATGTCCCGTCCTCCCACCGGGGGGAACCACAGAGCAGGGCACAGGCACCCAAGCAGCGATGGGGGAGCACAGGGTGTGACAAGGGGGGGGCACAGTGGAATCTCTGTCCCCATAGGGGTGATGCGGGGTGGGGGTGCGATGCAGTGCGGGGGGGGCCATGCATGCGCTCCGATTTCCGAGGAGGGCACCCGAAACCCGTTGGGGGGGGTGAGGAAGAGGATGGAGGGGGGGGGTGAAGGACACAGAGACCAAGCGGGGCCGGGTTGGGGGGGGCCGGGCGGGCCCTTTGCGGACGCGTCTACCTTGTTCCACCAGCCCCAGGGGGGCCCCGGCGGCGGCCGCCGACATGGTCGGAGGAGCGGTGGTCTGTCTGCCCACTGCCGGCAGCGGCACGGAGAGGAGAGAACGGAGCGGAGCTCCCGTTAGGAACGGGCCGGGGGGGGGGCGCTGCGGGGGGGGGCGCAGCCGGGACCCCCGCTTCCCAACCCCAGCAACGGCACCAACGGGGCCGGGCCCTGCTGCTGCTCCCCTCACGCACCCTGTGCCCCCCCCCCCCCCCCCCGGCCCCTACCGGTCACTGCGGGGGGGGGGGGCACGGGAGCGGGCACTACCTGCTGCTGTGTGCGGGGGGCGGGGGGGGCCGCGTCCTGCCCCCCCCTTGGCTACCGCACGCCCCGTCCGCGGCGAAAAAACGGGGGGGGGGGGGGGGAGGGGGTGTCAAAGGGGGGGGTGGGGGGGGGTAAAGAGAGAAAGACAGCGACAGAGAGAGGGGGCGGGGGCACCAGCCTCGGCGGGGGCTGCGGGCGGGGGGGCTGCGGCCCCGGCTCACCCCGGCAGCGGGAGCCCCCCCTTACCTGAGAAGTTCCTCGTGGCCAACATGGTGGTGAGGATGGCGCCCTGCGGGGGGGGGCACAGAGAGAGAGCTGCGTGGGGCCGTGGGAGGGGGCCGTGGGGTAGGGGTGCAGGAGGGTGCAGGATGGAGCCATGGGGTGCAGGAGGGGGCTGTGGGGTCCAGGAAGCGGCCATGGGGTAGGGGTGCAGGAGGGTGCAGGATAGGGCCACGAGGTGCAGGATGGGGCTGTGGGTTGTGGGGTGCAGGAGGGGGCTGTGGGGTCCGGGAAGGGGCCATGGGGTAGGGGTGCAGGAGGGTGCAGGATGGGGCCATGGGGTGCAGGATGAGTCTGTGGGTTGTGGGGTGCAAGGAGGGGGCTGTGGGGTCTGGGAAGGGGCCATGGGGTAGGAGTGCAGGAGGGTGCAGGATAGGGCCACGAGGTGCAGGATGGGGCCTTGGGTTGGGGATGCAGGATAGGGCCATGGGGTGCAGGATGGGGCCTTGGGTTGGGGATGCAGGATGGAGCCTTGGATTGGGGATGCAGGATGGAGCCATGGGGTGCAGGATGGAGCCTTGGATTGGGGATGCAGGATGGAGCCATGGGGTGCAGGATGGGGCTGTGGGGTCTGGGAGGGGGCCATGGGGTGGGGGTGCAGGAGGGTGCAGGTTGGGGCCATGGCACTGTCAGAATGGGGCTGTGCCGGTGGGAACGTGCTGGGATGGGCCCGTGTCCGGGGGGGGGTCACTCTGGGGGGGTCTCACCTTGAGCTTCCTCCGGGCGTTGAACTTTTTCAGACACTCGACCGTCTCCTGCCTGTGCATCATGGAGGCCACGGTGGAGCGTTGCTGTGGGGACAGGGGGGGTCAGCGCCAGCGCCCCGGCAGTGGGGGGGGCACAGACCCACGCCGGGGGGGGGCACAGCGGGGCAGAGGCTGGGCACTTACGCAGACCCACGGGTGCTTGAGGGCCTCGTGCGCTGTGATGCGCTTGGCCGGGTTGATGGTCAGCATCTGGTTGATGAGGTTTTTCGCTTCGGGGGTGACCGTGTCCCACTCGGGTGAAGGGAACTGGGGACACACACACACACAAGGGGACAGCAGGGGGTGAGGCTGGGGAGGGACAGCCCCACGGTGCCTCGCTGCACATCCCCAGCCCACCAGGGGAGAAGTGGCCCAAAGCCTTTCCCCAGGCTCTGTCCCTCAGTAGGTTCCACGGTCAACCCCCGGCACCGGTGACTTACATCGTAGGCACCGGCCTTGATCTGTTGGTAGAGTTTGTGCTGGTCCTCGTCCCAGAAGGGCGGGTACCCCACCAGCAGGATGTAGAGGATGACGCCTGCGCAAGGGACAGTGGCATCAGGGCCAGGGCACGGGGCTGGGGTGGAGGCAGGATAGGTACAGGGATGGGACCAGGATGAAGGGGACGGGACCAGGATGGGGACAGGATGAAGACTGCGATAGGGCTGGGACAGGAACTGGGCTGGGGGGACATAAAATCAGGATAGGGAACAGGGTGAAACTGGGATGGGAATAGGATGGAGCCAGGAAGGTGATAGGATTGGGGCCGGGTGCGGATCAGGATGTGACCAGGAGGGGGATCGGGGAGGCACCAGGCAGGGATCAGGTGGGGATCAGGCAGGGACAGGGATCACCTACCGCATGCCCAGATGTCCACAGGTTTGCCGTAGGCCTCTTTGCGCAGGACTTCAGGGGAGAGGTATCCCGGTGTGCCCGCAAAGCCTGGATGGGATGGGCAGGAGCTGAGCCATGGCAGCATGGATAGGACAGGACAGGACAGGACAGTGACAGGACACGGGCACAAACGGGGACAGGGACAGGAGCAGGGACACAAACGGGGGGGCCAGGAGCACAGACATGGACAGGGATAGGGACAGGACAGGGACAGGATAGGGACACAGACACAGACAGGGACAGGATGGAGTGGGCATTGGACTGGTGCACAGGGATGGAGCAGGGATGTGCTGGGCACAGGGTAGAGACAAGGTGGATACTGGGGGATACAGGGGACATGGGGGGACACAGGGGGCAGGGGCACTCGTGGCACTCACCGAACCAGGCCTGCTGATCCCCCTGCACCTCGATGGCGAGGCCGAAGTCGGCCAGTTTCACTGCAGCCCCTTTGCACTTGCTGGCCAGGAGCAGGTTCTCCGGCTGCGAAGCCAGCACCAGGTATGGGCAGCACCGGGTGCAGGCAGCACCAGGTATGGGCAGAACCGGGTATGGGCAGCACCAGGTGCAGGCAGCACCAGGTATGGGCAGAACTGGGTATGGGCAGCACCGGGTGCAGGCAGCACCAGGTATAGGCAGCACCGGGTATGGGCAGCACTGGGTGCAGGCAGCACCAGGTATGGGCAGAACTGGGTATGGGCAGCACTGGGTGCAGGCAGCACCAGGTATGGGCAGCACCGGGTATGGGCAGCACTGGGTGCAGGCAGCACCAGGTATGGGCAGCACTGGGTATGGGCAGCACTGGGTGCAGGCAGCACCAGGTATGGGCAGAACTGGGTATGGGCAGCACTGGGTGCAGGCAGCACCAGGTATGGGCAGCACCGGGTACAGGCAGCACCGGGTACAGGCACCACCAGGTACAGGCAGCACCAGGTATGGGCAGCACCAGGTATGGGCAGCACCGGGTATGGGCAGTGCCAGGTATGGGCAGTACCAGGTACAGGCAGTGGCAGGTATGGGTAGCACTGGGTACGGGCAGTGCTGGGTATGGGCAGGGAGGGAGAAGAGGACATGGGAGGAAGTAGAGGGGCTTTGCAGCCACCATGGAGCGGGTCCTGCCCCGGGGCGGGTCTGTCCCCCGTACCCCAACAGGTTGAGCCCCCCTCGTGAGGAGCCATCACGGGGGGGTCACATGCACCCCAGAAAGGGGTCCAGATGAGGGGAGCCTCATCCCCAGGGGCAGCTCAGTGACACCCCCCCCCCAGACCCAGGGGCTTGGGGACCCACCGAGCCAGGGCCCCCCCACCCAAGGGACCCCTTGCAGAGGGGCAGACGTACGGATGGGGGGGCTCACCTTGAGGTCCCTGTGGACGACCCCCATCTGGTGACAGTGGAGGACGGCCTCCAGGATCTGCTGGATGCAGTGGCTGCGTGCAAATGGGGGGGGTGGGGGGGGTCAGGGACACGCTGCCCCCCCCACCTCCTGCACCCCTCCTGCCCCCCCAAACCAGCCCCTGGCCCCGCTGCGCCTTGGGGGGAACCCTACAGAAACATCAGTATCTCATATTGGGGGGGTGCTGAGCTTGGCACCCCCCAAACCTCTGCCTGGGGGGGTCACTGCCTGGGGGGACACCCCTGGGTGCCCCTCAGGGGGTGCCCCCATCTTAGCATGGAGCTATGGGGGTCACCCCCCTGGTGCTGCTGTGCCGCCCCCCAGCCCTGCTGCCTCTCGGGACCCCCAGACAGGACTCACAGGGGAGGGACGGGGGATGCGGGCAGGGTGGATGGAGACGAGACAAGAAAGAAAGAGGGAAGGAGCGGGGGGATGAGAGGCTGGAATGGGGGTGAAGTGGGGGGGCCCTCGCCCGGCTGGGGGGTGCTGGGGCATGGGGGGGGGGGGGGGGCAACCTCCCTGCAAGGGGGTGGCAAAAAAAAGTGTGTGTGGGAGGATGACAGAAAAAGGAGGGAGGAGAGAGCCCCAGAGCGGGGTCCCGGTGAGGGCAGCGGGGCCGGGAAGCACAGATGCTCCGGCAGGCGGGGGGCACGGCCCCCCCGGCCTCCCCCGTTATACTGACCTGCGGCTCCCTCTGCACAGGGGCAAAGTGATGGGTGGGAGAAACGCGCTAATAGCTCATGGACACAGTGACTGCAAAACAAAACGGGGGGCGGGGGGCGGGGGGGCGGGATGGCGGGGGGGGGAGGGAGGGATGGGGGTGAAGGGGAGGGATGGGGGAATAGGTGGGAGGGGTTAGGATGGGGATAAAGGGGTGGGATGGGAGAGGAATGGGACAGGAGTGGGGGGCAGGAGGACAGAGGGGCAGGTTGGGGGGCAGCAGGAGGTAAAACAGAGGGAAAGGGGTGCCGGGGGGGGGGCAGCGAGCAGAGGGGCAGCAGTGGGACAGACGGACACATGGACGGACACACGGACACGCACAGAGCCCGAGCGACGCGTGATGGGAGACAGGGAGGGATGGGGGGGACAGGGGAGGACGGATGGAAAGGGGGGGGGTGGGATGGGGACAGGGTGGGGCGGAGATGGGGGAACGAGAGAGGGGGGGAGAAACAATGTTGTGAAAGCCCAGAGACCACGGGGACGGGCACACGGTGGCACACAGGGCACTGGGGGCCTGGCACCGGCATGGGGGGGGCCCTGGGGGCCCCCCACCAGCCACCAGCCACTCCCCACACACGGCGGGGGTGGGACATGGGGGGGGGCCCACTGAGCACCCAGCAGCAGGACGGAGCCGGGGGGGGGGCGCAGGGTAAGAACCACCCCCCCACACTGGGTGCCCCCCTTCCTGCCTCGTTGGAGCTGCCCCATCCATGCAGCCCCCCCCGGGGGGGGGGGGGGGTGTGGGGTGGCACTGGGGGTGTCCAGGGGGGGTTTAGGGGGGTCTGGGTGGGGGCGCGGGGCTCACCTGGCATCGGCTTCACTGTAGTATTCCCGTGCCACGATGTCCTCGAAGAGCTCACCCCCGGTCACCCTGAAACACACGGAGCCAGCGCTGTCACCCCCGGGCATGCCCCCCCCCCCCCCCCCCCCGGACCCCCCCGGTACCCCCGGCCACACTCACAGGTCGAAGACGAGGTAATGGAAACCCTCCTCCGAGATGCTGTCGTGGAGCCGCACTGCAGGGACAGGGATGGGCACAGGGATGGGCACGGGGGCAGGAGCCCACACGTGGGTCTGCGGCATGCACCTAGAGCCAGCGCGTGCCAGCACCCAGCAGGGACCCAAGGCGGGGACCCCCTGTGTCCCAGGGGCACCCAAGGCCGAGACACCCCCCCCATGTCCCCAGGGGCACCCCGCACACCGGGGGGTCCCCGCAGTGCCCGCTCACCGATGTTGGAGTGCTTCAGCAGCCGGCAGATCCGGGCCTCGCGCTCCAGCTTCTGGTGGTCTGAGAGGAGAGGGGTGAGGCAGAGCCCTGGCACCCCAAGAGCACCCAAGCCCCGGACACCCACCACCTGCACCCCCAGGTCCCCATCCAGAGCAGCCACACGTGAACACACGTGGCTCTGTGGGTGCAGGTGGCTGTGGGCGTGCAGCATATATAGGTGCACATGCGTGCAGGTGTGCGGTTGTGCGTGCTGATGCAGCTGCGATGTGGTTGTGCATGTATGGATGCGTGTGCACGTGTGTGGCTGTGCATGCGGGCAGTTGTGTGTACATGTGTGCAGTTGCGGGTGTGGATGTACGTGGGCTTGTCAACGCATGTACACGTGTACAGGTGTGCTGTGTGAGGCTGTACTTGGGTGGATGGGTGAACCTGTGTGTGGCTGTACATACACGCACATGTGTACCTATGTGTGGCAGTACATGTGTGAGGCAGTACATCAATGTGGTCACGCTTGTGTGCACACATGTATCTTTAGGTGTAGCTGTACCTGTGTACAGGTGTACATCCGTGTGGCTGTACCCCTGTGTATGTGTACCCATGTGTGTGTATTCACGTGCACGTACCCGTGTGCCGGGCAGGGCTGTGAGGGTGCACACATGTGCGGGTGTACATACATGTGTGTAACCATGGTGGCACAAACAGCTCACACGTGTGCACACACACGGAGCATCATAGACACGACATGCACACGTATGTGCACAGACACACAGCAAACACACACATCCACGGCCCAGTACACACACGTGTGCACGCATAGAGCACACGTACACAGCCTGCTACCGTGTGCACACACGTCACACACCTGCACACACGCACCCCATGACACACTACAGGCACACATCCTGCTCACGCATGTGCACATACCCCCATGTACAGTGCACATGCCTGTACACATTGCATATGTTGCTCGCACATGTGCACACACACACTTGTGCACTCCCCATGTGTGTGCACCCGTGAACAGTCATGTGCACACACATGTGCACACGCCATGTACACATCGCACATACATGTGCACACACACACTGTGCACACGCACACACTGCTCACACCCATGTGCACCCCCCATTCCACTCACTCCTGGGCATGCACACACACCTTTGCACATAGCACACGCATGTACACACACACGTACACACACATGTACACACACATGTATGCACATACACGTGCATGTACACACACATGTACACACACGTGTATGCACATACACATGCATGTACACACACATATACACACATGTCTGCACATACACATGCATGTACACACACGTACACACACACGTACACACACGTGTACACACGTAGGCATTCACATGTACACACGTACACACACGCATGTACACACACATGGACAACACACACAAGTACACACACACGTATACACACATGTAAACACACACAAGTACACACACATGACACATGTACACACACATGTACACAAAACAAGTACACACACATGTACACACACATGTACAACACACACAAGCATGTACACACAGACATGTACACACACAAGTACACATACACACATACACACACGTACACACACATGTACACACACAAGTACACAAACACATGTACAAACACACATGTACACACCTACGCACGTACACACACACATACAAGTACACACACTTGTACACACACACATACACACAAGTACACACGCACATGTACACACAAACACAAGTACACACACACATGTACACACATACAAACACAAGTACACACAAGTACACACACAAAGTACACGCACAAGTACATACACATGTACACACACATACACACACATGTACACACACACGTACACACACACACGTACACACACACATGTACACACACGTACACACACACGTACACACACACACGTACACACACACATGTACACACATGTACACACACAAAGTACACAAAGTACACACACACACACACAAGTACACACACGTACACACACACGTACACACACACGTATACACACACACGTACACACACACACAAGTATAAACACACACACACAGCTCACACGCATGCACAACCCCTGTGGTGGCGTGGGGACCCTGTGGGGCAGCAGGAAGGAACGGGAAGGGCCAGAGCCAGCCCCATGGAGCACCCAGCAACCTCCCAGCACCACGGTACCAGGGGTGTGATGGGTACCAGGGGTGTGATGGGTACCACGGGTGTGATGGGTACCAGGGGTGTGATGGGTACCAGGGGTGTGACGGGTGCCCTGGATGTGACGGGTACCAGGGGTGTGATGGGTGCCCCGGGTGTGACGGGTACCAGGGGTGTGATGGGTGCCCCGTGTGTGATGGGTGCCAGGGGTGTGATGGGTGCCACGGGTGTGATGGGTGCCCCGGGTGTGACGGGTACCAGGGGTGTGATGGGTGCCCCGTGTGTGATGGGTGCCAGGGGTGTGATGGGTACCACGGGTGTGATGGGTGCCCCGGGTGTGACGGGTACCAGGGGTGTGATGGGTGCCCTGGGTGTGATGGGTACCAGGGGTGTGACGGGTACCAGGGGTGTGATGGGTGCCCCAGGTGTGATGGGTACCAGGGGTGTGACGGGTACCACGGGTGTGATGGGTACCAGGGGTGTGATGGGTGCCCTGGATGTGACGGGTACCAGGGGTGTGATGGGTGCCCCGGGTGTGATGGGTACCAGGGGTGTGATGGGTACCACGGGTGTGATGGGTGCCCCGGGTGTTATGGGTACTGGGGTGTGATGGGTGCCACGGGTGTGATGGGTGCCACGGGTGTGATGGGTACCAGGGGTGTGATGGGTGCCATGGATGTGATGGGTAACACACGTGTGATGGGTGCCATGGATGTGATGGGTAACACAGGTGTGATGGGTACCAGGGGTGTGATTGGTGCCAGGGGTGTGATGGGTACCAGGGGTGTGATGGTTCCCATGGATGTGATGGGTAACACAGGTGTGATGGGTACCAGGGGTGTGATGGGTGCCAGGGGTGTGATGGGTACCAGGGGTGTGATGGCTGCCATGGATGTGATGGGTAACACAGGTGTGATGGGTGCCACAGGTGTGACGGGTACCACAAGTGTGATGGGTGCCCCGGGCATGCCGCACATCCCCATGGGCACTCGGGGGAGTGCCGGGGGGCTCCTACCTCTGGCCGAGAGCTTTTTGGTGTTGATGATCTTGGCGGCGTACTCATGGCCGGTGCAGAGCTTGACACAGCGCCGGACCACCGAGAAGGCGCCCCTGGGGGGGGGGGGGGCAGGGATGGCCTCAGCCCCCCCCGACCCCCAAACCCGGCTCCCCCCCGTGACTCAGCACCCAGGAACGGGGCTGCACTGCCCGTGACTCAGCAGCAGGGGGTGAACCCGGCACCGGGGGGGGGGGGGGGCCTTGACACCGAGGGCCCGTGGATGGGAGGTGCTGGAGGGGAATGGGGAGGGAGGGAGGGAGGGAGGGAGAGCGTGGCAGGGGCCGGGGCAGCACCACGGCGGGGAGGAGGCGCGGGAAGGATCCGGCACCGGCAGCCTGTTGCCATGGGGACAGCGGGTGGCCCGGATGGTGGCGATGGCCGTGGTGGGGATGGGGGTGATGATCGTGGCGATGGGGATGATGGGGATGGCGGCAGCAGTGGTGGTGATGGGGATGATGGGGGTGATGAGGGTGGTGGAGATGCTGATGGGGCTGATGGGGACGATGGAGACAATGATGATGAGAATGATGGAGATTATGATGATGAGGATGATGGAGTGATAGAAATTATGATGGGGGTGATGGTGGTGGTGGATATGGTGATGGCAATGATGGTGATGATGTGGATGGTGATGATGAGGATGATGAGGATGATGGGGATGAAAATTGTGGAAATGATGGGGTGATGATGATGGTGATGGTGGGAATGATGGGGATGATAGTGGTGAAGGTGATGATGGGGATGGTGGGGATGATGGTGATGGTAGGAATGATGGGGATGATAGTGGTGAAGGTGATGATGGGGATGATGGGGATGGTGGGGATGATGGTGATGGTTGAGATGATGGAGATGGTTGTGATGATGGAGATGGTTGTGATAATGGAGATGGTTGTGATGATGGAGATGGTTGTGATGATGGAGATGGTTGTGATAATGGAGATGGTTGTGATGATGGAGGGGATGGGGATGACTGAGATGATGGGGATGATGGAGATGATGGAGATGATGGATGGGGATGATGGAGAGGATGGGCATGATGTAGATGATGGGGATGATGGAGAGGATGGGCATGATGTAGATGATAGGGATGGGGATGACTGAGATGATGGGAATGATGGAGATGATGGGGATGATGGGGATGGGGATGATGGAGATGATGGGCATGATGGGGATGATGGGGATGACGGAGATAATGGGAATGACAGGGATGATAGGGAAGGGGATGATACAGATGATGGGGAAGGGGATGATGGAGATGATGGGGATGATGGGGAAGATGATGATGGGGAAGGGGATGATGGAGATGATGGGGAAGGGAATGATGGAGATGATGGGGAAGGGGATGATGGAGATGATGGGAAAGGGGATGATGGAGATGTTGGGGATGACAGGGAAGTGGATGATGGAGATGATGCGGATGGGGATGATAGTGGTTATGGCGGTGATGATGGCAGTGAGCACAGGGCCTGGCTGCAGGCACACTGGGGCACAGCGAGGCAGCAGCTACCCCAGGGATGGGGACATTGTGCCCATGCCCAGCAGCAGCACCTGCTCACCCACAGCCATTCCTGGTGCCACCAGTGCCTGTGCTCCCCCAGCACCACTGTACCTGCTGTCCCCTGCCCATCCCCTGCCTGTCCCTAAGGCAGCAGTGCCCCCTCTATGCCTGCACTCCACAGTCCCATGCCAAGGTCCCATGGGGACACTTGGACCCTGTCCACCCCCTGTGCCCCAGGTCTCCCCCCATGGCCATGGGATGAGAGGGACCCGTCACACCACATCCCCTCCCCACAGGGCCCCGGGGGGGGGGGTTCCAGCTCCCCCCCCCGTGCCTCAGTTTCCCACTGGCCCATGTCCCCCCACAGCCCCGGCTGGGGGGCGATGCACGCAGCGGCTGGTGGGTGACACAGAGGGATGGGGGGATGGGGACCACGTTGCCATGGCAACCAGGACGGGCTGGATTTTGGGGAGAACAAGGGAATGGCCCCCGATGGCACCAACACCCCCGCCTCCAAAGGGACCCCTGGTAACCCCAGCAGAGCATCCCTCTGCCACCCCAATGGAATCTGCCCCCTCCTCCCCGTTTTATGCCCCCCCGCACACAGGTCGGGGGCTGATCTGCCTCTTCCCCCGCCACCCCCCCCGTGGCCCTGGGGGCAAATGAGTCCCCCGCAAACAAACCAAGCTCCTCCAACACCTGCACCGGGGGGGGGGGGGGGGGGGGGGGGTGATATGGAAAGACCGGGGGTTGCAGAGAGGAACTGGGGGTCCTTAGGTGGGTCCATTGGGGCTGGCATCTCGTGAGGACTGGCGGGGGGGGCAGATTTGGGGAGTTATGTAAGGCCCAAAGGGGTCCAAGGGGGTGGGGAGTCTGTAAGGACCACGGGGAGGGGGGGGCTATAGGTGAGGGGATGGGTGGGGAGCTCCGGAGCTCTGTAGGGGTGGGGGGCTCGGGGGGGTCTAAAGGGAGCAGTAGCCAAGAGGACTCAAGGACGGTCAGGAGGATGAGGGATGTCTGTAGGGACCGGGGGGGGGGCATCAGGATTCGGATGAAGGGGTCTCTATCAGGATTAAAGAGGTCTATAGGGTCTGTAAGCGCTGGGGGGCATCTGTGAGGGCTGGGGGGGTTGTCTGCGCGTCCATAAGGACCAGGGGATCCAGAGAGATGGGGGGGCTGCGAGGATGGGGGGATCTATAGGAGCAAGGGGGAGCTGTAATGACTGGAGGGGACTGCAGGAGCCGGGGCGGGTTCAGGTCTGCT